>NW_017306468.1:1531655-1535864 GCF_000935625.1 Nanorana parkeri | reverse complement strand
CCAGCGCTGACTGGCGGATCGGACGGGGGAGGGGGCGGGTACAGCTGGCTCTACCTTTAGATGGGCAGAGCCAGCTGTCAGTCACGCAGCTGGGCGGATCCCGGCACAATTGTCGGGATCCGCTTCAGCTGCGGCATTTCAGTATACCGCGAGCAGCTGCTCGCGGTATACTGCGGCGTTTCTGTATAGGTATAGGCGGTATACCTAGGATGACGGGAGGACGCTAGTTGGTGTCCTCCCGTTATCCTAAGGAGAACTATGGGGAAAAGACTTAACCCCATAGATCTCCTTTAATTATTTTTTTAAATAAACACATAACTCCATTCATTGTTTGTCTGCCTGGAGTTCAGCTTTCAATAATTTCATAAAGATGTTTTATGTTTACTTGTTCTCAGTTATTTAAAAAGGAATGGTGATTTTTCCCAATTTTAAAGGTAGCACCTCCAATATAATGGCACTTTCTCCATAACAGGGAACTTAAAGTGGACCTTTATCCCTCTTACTAAAATTCACATCAGCATGTAGCTCTGCATGCTGTTATATAATCATATTTCATTCATTAGCTAAAAAACATGTTTTTCATTTACTGACACATATAGATCATTTACTTCCTGGTCCAGTTTTGGCACAAATTATGTAATCTGTGCCCGAGCATTGCATCCTGAGAATACATCAGCAGTGCATTGGTGGGAAATCTCATCTGTAATCGCATGAGATCTCAGGGAAAGGCATTTTTCTCCCCCTGAGATGGTCACATGTCCTAGTCACATGTGCCAGAGTTCCAGGAAGTAAAGAGAGATCTAGTAACCTGCTCTTAGTTAAAATGGCCGCTGTGAGAAGACTGGGGAAGAAAAGAGAAACAAGGTATGCAAAGAATACAAAGCTGGCAATTATCTAGAAGTATGTGTTTGTAGATTGTCATTACTAAACATTTCTAAAGGTGCCTTTGTTGTTATTTCAGAGATAAGGATAGGATTCCGCTTTTTAGCAAACAGCATTGAAACATCTTTTACCAAAGATAGTTTGCTTTCCCTATACTTGTTAAAAATAAATAAATATGCACTAGAAGTTCTAAAGTATTGAAAAATTACACTTTATGCAACACTGTAATCTTAAAAGAAATCTCCACTTTCGCTAAAAAAAACTAACATAGCATATCAAATTGCTACACGAGCCATTTTGTAATATAATGTTATTTAAAATTACCTGTTCATTTCAGTCTGAAGCCACTGTCATTTTCTAAAACTTCAAAAAAGTCACTGCAATATGGCAACCCGGAGGCATGGTGTACAGAATGCCACCAGAAATATAATTTCCTGATTGTGTGATCGGCTTAGAGATTTTCCCAGAAGTCTGAAAGAAGATACAAGTAACATTTTTAGGCATCCCCTGCAATAGGGATTTTATTCTTGGTGAGATACTCCCAAAAATACTTCTATCAGTACAACTCTCCTTATTAGAACACAGAAAGTCCTCCAGGTGGGTATATTGAACCAGATCTTCCCATTCAGGACATTGTGAAACAGCTTTTTCTTCAGTACAGGAACAGGTAGGACTCTGCAATAAATATGTTAAAATGCTTGCATTGTACACTGATCACCCGGGGGGAGGGGGGGGGTTTGTTTTTTTTCTCAACCAAAATGGAGTTACACTTGTAATTTACCTTTTTTGCACCTCCGTTGAAATAGTTAGGGAGGAATGAGTGAGGATTGATCTAGATCTTTTCATCTAACTTATGTGGATATTTTTGTACATTTACTGTCATGTGCCAAAAATGAATGCCAACCTAGTTTCTACTGACATGCATTGCTTTTATTTATATTCCCTTGCATGCCCTCCCATCCTCTCCTGTGTCTGCCTGCCTTTGCCCTCAGCCAATTAGGAGGACACAGCTCCCATATAATGGCAGGGTAAAGCTTTGAGATTGCAATTTTCTGAGTATATAGTACATAGAGTTGGACGCTGTTCTGGGTGAGATCTGGTGCCATAGACAGTGCTTCAAAGTTCAGAGTGCCTTGAAAACACTCATCTTCACATTAGTAACAGTTTGTTTGATGAACTGCTCGCTAACGCTGTCAATCATTCTCATCCTTTTACCATAATGTTTATTATTGCAATAATAATTACCATTATTTGTCACACTGCATTTGCTAATAAGCAGTGTTCAGTATTAGCTGTCATTGATTCATTCCACTACAACTATTGGGTTGTTAACATCGCCAGGCTATTTGTTAATGATCATGGGTCAAAGTCTCAGGTCTATAAGGGGAAGTGAACTGTATAATTACTTAACTCGTGTTTAGCCTGTTTCAGTGCTGGTAGGTTTTTTCTAATGAGTATTATATCTAACAAAAACATGCAATGCCTAATCAGTACACAGACCGGTGTATTAGCAGAATGTTGCATCAGTAAAGTTATACCTTTCGCACACTTTTATTGCCATCAATGTTAGTATATGTTACAGGATTAAAACTAACCAGGAAATGAAACAATCCAACTGATTACTAAGGCAGCATAAACCAACCTTAGCCAAACTGTCAATAAATATTATCAGGATATATTAAAGGAGTCAAGGGTACAGGACAGAAACATGTTTCGGGGCATGGGGAAAGAACCAGATCTTTAGGAGCAGGAGGCCAAAGCCCAAGCAGGTACTGGTAGGATGCTAAGACACCTAGTGCAGAAGAACTGACAGCTACTTCATTACACCTTCTGCTTAAGGAATGAGTTCCTCACACTCTTACAGCATATAGTGACACAATGTGGTTGCCTGAAATGTCCATAGTAAAACTGGCTATACACCAGTAGAATTGAGTGTGAAAAACATATTTTTGGGAATGTTTGTTTGATTTTCTATTAGTTAATGGGGTCAAAATTACATTTGGTTTTAACCATAATGACGAAAAAAATCGAAAGAACAGAATATTTTTTTTTCTAATTTCATTTCTAAAATAGCTTGAAATTTCAAACAACATTCTACAAGTTTCTGACAACGACATTATTATTATTATTATTCGGGAGAGTTTGCACAGCATTTTACAACATATGGGGAGACAGTACAGTTACAATACAATGCCATACAAAAGGATTAGAGGGCTCGTGAGAGTTTACAATCTACATGGAGTAGGTTATCAAGGATCATTAATAAATGTTCTGATGAAATTTTTTATATGACTGTTCATAAGAAAATCTACCAGTGCATGACCAGCTTTATGTAAGTAGTGAAGGTCTGTAAAAGGTCTTGGAAAGTCCAACAAGCACTCTTTGAGTGACTGGTGAATGGCACTTATTGGGGATTTGACATACTGAACTGGAAAGGGTGTTAAGAGTGAAGCACTTTGGGGCTAAATTCAAATGTTGAATTCAAATGTTTCCTTAGACCAGAACAAAGACCAAGCATATATTCTGAACTAAAATGTCTTTTAAATTTTTTTTTTAAAAAGACTTGCAGATTGCCCTCATCCTTGTCATACAAAAGCAGAAGCAATAATAAAAAAGCAGAAAACCCCCCAAACAGGGATTGGAAATTGCATTTAGACCCAGAGGGATGGAAATAAAAATAAAAAAACAACATGTGAAAGAAGGCTAATCAGATATAAACACCATGGATAGGTTTTCACTGCCTTCAGTGACGAGACTGAGACTCAAGAACTGGGTGAAAGGTATGTTTTTTGGTAAACAAATGTGACAAACGCAAGCACAGCTCTATATATGGTGGAGTAGAGGAGCTGAGCGATTTGCACACAGTGTCTGTGGCTGCTTACCAAATACCTCACTTTTATCTATGATATGTGAGTAGTATCCTTGTTTTAATAAAGTCTAGTATCCTTTTAAAACCATCTGCACTACGAGTCTCCACTTTTTATTTTATCTGATGCATGGGCCATTCGGATGAACTGTCTGCTTCCAATTCCTGAGACTGCAAGAGAGTCGGTACCTGAGAGGAGGTAATCACTGGAGGTATTCGGCAGGAACAGCGCATACAGACCCTGGTGGGTCTCTGCTAAAGGTGAGGTGCATTCCAGAAGATTTCTCTGTTGATGGTCAAAGGAGACTAAGTCTATTCTACATCCAATGTTTTATCTTCTATTTACTTAATGGACTATTGAAGATCCAGGATCATGGACATTTTTTAACCATTTATTATTTTCACTTTAGTGCAAGTTACACGCGTTTTTCTAGTTGGTATTCTTTGCCCATTGCATGACA
>NW_017306468.1:1513424-1531642 GCF_000935625.1 Nanorana parkeri | reverse complement strand
AGCTGGAGATCACCGCACATACACTGCAATCTTATTGTACATTCTCATTTATATCCACCAACAACTATGTAGTGCAAGGACCTGCCTGAATAAATACAGATTGATTGGATAGTTTGGGTTGGACTTCTTTAGTTCAACCCAAACTTTAGCTGGTTGGGGAAATGGCAAGCTAATGGGAGTATCAGTTAACAATCATGCACTTTCTGGTCTCTGAACTGTGGTCAGGTGGCTTGGAAGGGCAAGTTATAGAGGGTTTCTAATGTACCAGCCCCCTACCTATAAAAGCCAGGGTTCCCAAGAGCCTTTTTTCAGTGTGTGTTGGAACAGATATGCAGTAGTTAGGGAAAGCATAGGCCTGGTTCACACCTGGGCGTTTTACAGCGCGTTCCTATGCTCTGTAAAACGCTCAACATGTGAAAACCAATGATTGCCTATGGGCATGGTTCCCACCTGGGCGTTTTACAGCGCGTAGGAACGCGCTGCAAAAAGCCCTACGCCCAAATAAGTACAGGAGCTTCTTTGAGACGTATTTGCCGCGCGTATCCGTTCGGATACAGCCAGGTAGCCCTCGGAAACGCGTGTTTGTCGCGTGGTTTTTTACAGCGAATCGCGGTAAAACGTGCGGCACGAAAATGTTGTGGTGTGGCAGGGCGCATGATCCTACTGAAAAAGGCCACTGCCATCAAGAAATACTGTTTCCATAAAGAGGTGTACTTGGTCAGCAGCAATGTTTAGGTAGGTGGTACGAGCCAAAGTAACATCCACATGAATAGCAGAACCCAAGGTTTCCCAGCAGAACATTGCCAATGGGTAGAAAACTATGGGAAAGAACAGTCATGTTGTTACCCCTGTGTACAGGTCTGCTAACTTGACCAGAAACAAACCCAACACTAGCCAAAGGTACCCACACAAAGAGCCTCACTTAAGCACAAGAAAATTGGGTTTTCACCCTGGGAGAAACAAGTGGATGGCTGGAACTTTATCGCAGCCAGATAAGGTGCCAGATATGCTTGCACAACATATCTTGTTAGGTCCCATGAGAAGGACATAAAAGGAAAAGAGCAACCTGGTTTATGCTCACATTTATGAATCTTGGGCCCTATGAGGTAGGAGTAAAGGTGGAGACACCCAACCTATGCTACTATGGCGTTAATCAGGAAGCAATTTATTTGCAGTAAGGGTAAACCATCATATTGATATTTTTTATAAGCTGTAGGCATAACTACTGGATATGCAGATATATGTGGATAGTAGCTGACAGCTCTGGCTCCTGTCAGCCTGTCATTGTTCTGCACAGGCTGAGCAGTCGCAGTTGAACAGAACCACCTGTGATTCTTGCTGCATGAATCCGCAGCCATACATAAAAGTCTCTTGTGAATGAGGCCTAATAGAATAATAAGCACAACAAGAGAACTACATGCCTTTTAAGGTTATTGGTTGCTCCTCTTACATTTTAGTGGCATAGAAGAAAAATTATCTCTTTAGCACATCCTAGGAGGAAAGAAGATACAAAAGTTTATTTATTTAATATATGTTAAAAAAAATAATGTAACAAAACATATTCCAAAAGCTCCAATTTCTGCCTTTTTGTCAATAAAAAGCTGTTGAATATGTGTCTGTAAGGCCCCATTCACGGTCACCGCAAGGTATTCCATTGTTTTCTATGGCCCCTGTTCACATCTATGGGGTTTATTTACTGAAAACCAAAGGATTTAGCTGAACGTTCGGCTAATCCTTTAGCTCGCTTCAGCTGCCGAGGGGCTAGTGTACAAACTATTCTCAATAGTACGGCCAGCAGCCAAAGGCAGCTGAAGTAAAGAACCAAAGGGAAGCGAGCCGAACGAACAGCCGGGGCAGGAGAATGGTCCGCCGAAGCAGACCAAAACACTGCAATGTTGTGAAAATATAGAATTTTTTTTAAAAAGAAACCCACGTGGGGTTCCCCTTCCCAATTCATACCCTTTAGGTCTGGTAGGAAAGTTAGGGAGGACTCCCAATGTCCCAAAATAAATGTGGGGTTTGCCTGCAAAGTCATACCATACCATTTAGGTCTGGTAGGAGTTTTAAGGGGTACCCCAATGCCAACAAACGAAAACAAAAAAAACGTGGAGTCCTCTCTAAAATTCCACAACAGACCCTTAATTTCATAAAGGGGCACCCTGATGTGCCCCCCCACCCCCCACCTTGTGAATGAATAAGGGGTAGTTGTTACCCCTACTCATTTACCAAATAGGAAAGAAAATAGTAAATAAACACACAACACCTTGAAAAAGTCATTTATTTGAACAGAAAACACAAGTCAGTTTTTAAAAAGTCCTTCATTAGTAGAAAAAAAAAGTGTCCATCGATATAGTCCACAGGTCAATTACGTCGTGCAGCGATGTAGATCCTCACAAATCACGATGAACAACGTCCGCCGACTTGCTGAAGTAAAAAAAGGCCCGCCGACCCGTCTGATGCAGCTGAACTCCTGCCGCAAAATAAAAGCTCTGGGCCGAATGTAAACAAATAGGCGGAGCGAGTCTTGACGTCATTACTCTCTCCGCCCATTTGTTTTCATTTCATGCGAGCTCTCTGCCTCAAATGGCATGTAAACAAATGGGTGGAGTGAGTTTTGTGACGTCATGACTCGCTCCACCCATTTTTTACATGCCAGTTGAGGACAGAGAGCTGGCATGGAATGAAAATAAATGGGTGGAGCGAGTCGTGACTTGAATAACATGATTGACCATTGCATCAATTGGCACCTTTTTTTTTAACTAATAAAGGAATTGGCAAAAACTCTCCTGTGTTTTTTGTTCAAATAAGGACATTTTCAAGGTTTTGCATTGTTATTCACTCTTTTCGTTCCTAGTTGGTGAATGGGTAGGGGTAACAACTACCCCTCGCTCATTCACAAGGGGAGGGGGCCACATCTGGGTGCCCCCTTTATAAAAGCTTGCCTTCCCGTAGTGCATCCTTTAGCCACTTCCTCCCCAGGTAGGTGATGCATACACACCCAGCCATCCATATGATGTAAAAGAAAATATGATTCATCAGACAAGGCCACCTTCTTCCATGGCTCCTTGGTCCAGTTCTGTTGCTCATGTGCACATTGTAGGCTTTTGGCAGTGGACAGGGGTCAGAATGGGCATCCTGACCTGCATGCTCAGAGGCAATAGAAGACACTAATACCAGGCAGAACTAACATGCCAACGGGTAGAAAACGAAGGGAAAGAACAATCATGTTGTTACCCCTGTGTACAGTTCTGCTAACTTGACCAGAAACAAACCCAACACCGAGATGCAGATAAGCCCCCCCCCCCTGCCGGCAGACCACCACAACCAGTGGGCCAGGGTTGTGAGGAAAGGCCCTTGTCCTTGGGGGAAACCTGGAAAAGCAACCTCCCAATGTCGACGGCATGTGGCCTGATATGGTGCATGGGGGAAGGGTGGAGGGGGGAGATGAGCGCATGGCTCTGCCAGGCCACTGCTCGGATTAAGGGTCTGGTATGGAATTTTAAAGGGGACCCAGCTTGTTTCTTTTTTTTGTGGCGTTGCGGGCCCCCTTAAAATTCCTGCCAGACCTAAAGGGACTTTGCAGGGGAACCTCACACTTTTTTTTTACATCACGGGTCCACCTTAACATTCCTACCAGACCGCTGATTTTTGTTTTGTTTTGTTTATATTGACATTTTTAATTCTGGTTGACCGAACTGAAATACGAGCCGACCGTTCGGCTATTCACTCTTGGAACATATGGGTGAACAGCAGGAAATGAACTGCTGAACATTCTCTTCAGCCGATCCAGATGTTGCATCGGCTGAGGCAAACGGGCTCTTCCTTTTGGTTCGGCTGGACGAGCTGTGGCCTAGCCAAATGGAGAAGAAGTGAGCCGAATGCAGCCAATGTACAGCTAAAAATAGCTATGCATGGCTGCAGTGAATAGCCGAAGAGGCTTTGGCTCTCTTCCGTTTGGCTCATTTATTTCATTCGGCTGCCTTCAGTTATTTTGTCCTTTTAGACTTCAAAGGAAAGCCTTAAACGCGCGTCCCAAGCATTTTGGAGTATTTTTTAGGGGGTGTTTTTACATGATGTCATAGATTCTTACCACATGGCAAAATAGAAAAATGTCTGAACGATATGTTTATAACTCTAGTGGATGCGGTTTTCTCACAATATAAATTGATCTATGAAGCTAGGGCTTATTTTTAAGAAATTTGCCAGGGTATAGGGTCTTTGGATGAGGGTTCCAACTCTGGACGCATGAATATAATTGATGCCTATTGAACTGGCCGCCCTACTGGGAAATGTCTCGCTGTGGTGGTGGGCAGGGTTGGTTTTGTGGTGTGTATGTGTGAGGTGTGTATATGTGGTGGTGTGTATGTGTGTGTTGTATATGTGTGTTTGTTTTATTAGTGTTAATCGCAACCTGTTTGATACTTGTATTGAGGCTTTGTGGACCCCGTTTTCTTTGACACTTTTAAAAATTGCTAAAGAAACACCTTTTATGAAAAGAAAAATGCCCGATGTTGAACTGCAACTGCAAAATGCTTCAAAAACATGCATTTACACACATTAAAAAGATTAAAACAGCTTTTAAAAAACACCAACACAAGGGTGTGATTGGGGCCTTATCCTTATCATGGTAAAGTTGAAAACAATATGAGGTGGGGGAATATTGGTACGTCTTTAATGTGTTAAACTATAATCCAATCATATATTTGCGTTGTGTTCTAGTTCTATTGGAATGATAACAAATGCTACACAGCTTGACAAAGGTTCACTTAGATAAGTAAAATTAGGTATGATATATGAAGTGTCACTAGTTGTTTCCATTGGGGACATACCACACTGGCATACTAACAGATACATATTTTTTTTAATTTACAGGAGGTGTGTTTGTTACACTAGTAAATAAGAAAAGGTGTCAGTTTTTCTTTTCTTATAATAGTAACCATGGCAACAAAGTCACTGACCTATTTCCTATTATATCTCAAAGTAAACAATGTGGTTTCTGGTTTTCATACATACATTTTTTAGTATGTTCAGTTTACCTTATAGGATTTCTACCCAGAGCAGCATTCTGAAGCTAGTATAGCCCCTTCAGGCATATGTATCCAACTTCATTATGTCAGTGGCCCTCTGAGTCAATAATACCGTAGAAAGAGAGAACATTATTAGGAAACCAGATATTCTTTTTTTCTTTTCTATTATTCTGTCTGTGGATTTTCATCACATAGAGAGGAAAAGGATTTCAATATGACTTGGAAATGCCCACCAACATGTCAGAAAGAATATGTGCAGTCATGTCTGACTGAACACAATGGTATCCGACAGTAACTCAGCCTAATTGATCTTTTTTTTTTTTAACTTTTAATAATAGTGTGCTTTGGCAAAGAAACATACTGATCATTGTTGCCGTCAACAGATAAAACTGACATTGACCATGCTCACAGGAAAGTATTTATGCAGCAACATTACAATCGATATATTTAAAATAAATAGAATTATACTGCCTAAAAATGTAGTTTGTTTATATTTTGTTTTAATAAAGCAAATATTATACATGCAGGCAAATTCACTGCTGTAGTGCCCATTCACACCTAAGCGTAGCATGAACCGCACTATAAAGTGCAATTACCGCATGCTATCACATAACACACCTAGCATGCATGCACTACTGCATAGGTGTAAACAGGCCCTATAAGACAGCGCACACTGCTGTAACCTATAATAACCTTTTCAAAAGTATATTGCCACAGATTAAAATATTATTGGTTATTTGACATTGTATAATTGCTCATTTCACTTCACTTTTTTGTTGAAAAAGCAGTGTACTGGAAAATTATAGTTCTAATAATATTTGTTTATCAAGTAAGGAATTTATTTTAGTACCATAAAACCATGCTAAACCACAGATAAGACCCACCAGAATTCCTGCTCCAGTATTATGATATAGGAGATCTGGGGACCCAGTATAATAATATAAAATATCACTTTTAATCATTCCTTTAAAGTCTATATGTCACCTAAGCAAATGACAAAATACTATGGGGCCCCGGTAGTACAATACATATACAGTATAGCGAGAGAGAGAGAGAGAGAGAGAGTATTGTTAGCATATACAGGTGAAACTCGAATAATTAGAATATCGTGCAAAGTTCATTTATTTCACTAATGCAACTTAAAAGGTGAAACTAATATATGACATAGACTCATTACATGCAAAGCAAGATAGTTCAAGCCGTGATTTGTCATAATTGTGATGATTATGGCTTACAGCTCATGAAAACCCCAAGAACCCCAAATCCACAACCTCAAAAAAGTAGATTATTACATGCAATCAATAAAACAAGGATTGTACATAGAACAATATCGGACCTCTGAAAAGTACAAGCATGCATATGTACTCAGTACTTGGTTTGGGCCCCTTTTGCAGCACGTACTTCAATTACTTTTGCACGATATTCTAATTATTTGAGTTTCACCTGTACATGACAAATCAGAGACTAGTTATATTTAACCAGAAGTAACGGTCTGTAATAGTCATATGTATATTCTGATCAGGGAACTAGGGAATGTTACTTGTAGCATCCATTTACATTCCAGCTGACAATTGTCAGATGCAGGTTTGAAAATGAAATTAGGAACTTTTGTTACTACGGACAACACCACAGCTTTTAGTTGCTCCATTGTTTCTAAATAAACATTTCATTATACAAAACTGATTGACTTTCATCACTTCATTTCCATTACTATATATAATAATTAAATTATCTGCTATTATGTAAAACTTTGTAATTTGCTGTGTAGTTTATTATGTGAGACAAACTTCCTGTCAAAAAGATTCTCTCCAATCAGAGTGCTTAGTTTGTTTCTTTTTATATAAGTTTAGGTAATTGATTCAAACAAATTTTTACAGTTTCTTGTTTATGCTAGACATGTCATGAAGGGCTATACTGCTGACACTACACATGTGATGGAAAAAAATCTCTTGGCCTATTGATTTTCAGATGCTTGCTGAACAGGATAGAAATCTGGCCATGTGAAGAGCACATCTGTGAGTATCTGCAGTCCTTTTATTTCCACTTCTGGTTTCCCCTCGCACAGTTGTAAAGTTCTGTTTAAACATTATATTGTATAGCAGTATGTGTTTACAGTCTACTGTATATCCATTGTATAAATGACCAGACAGGAGAGCCAATCTCTAATTTATATGCTATAATCATTAGTAATTGCAGGTTTGAAATTGACTTACAAAGCAATACAGGAAGCTGTATTAAGAAACATAATTGGAAACATAGTTCAGTCCTTCAAAATAATTATTAAAGAGTGCCCAACACTGTTCACATTTTTCTAAGAGCTTCATTATGCAATATCAGTAATGAGCCACACTCGGAAGTACATCCTATCAGGGTGTAGAGCGATTCTGCCATTTCATTCATTTGCACATATAACAGGGAAGTCAAGGCTTTTGCTGGCAATTATCTCATCCAAAGATGCACTATTATAAATGTGATGGGCAGCACTGATGACCAATCATGGCCAAGGTACCAGTTTTCTAGTTAATGTTGGCATTTGCATAATAGTAAGCCCTAGGTTACGGGGCTCCTAGGAGACACTACAAGATAACTGAAGAGGTGTGTACTTCATCATTCTAGAGGCAAAGTAATTCGATTGAACTAAAAAAAGACTAGTTAAAGCTGAACTCCAGGCAGATTAATAAAACACCAATTCATGCAGGTATGTGTCCTAAAGCAAATTACGTATATTTTTAAAAGCAACAAGTGCAAGTAAGTACTCTAATTTGCCTTCTTATCAACGTTTTCAAATTCTGTACAACACAAGGTAGGACAGAAGCAGCTCAAGTAACACATCAGTAGTGGTGTAATGCTCATGTGCTGACAGGAGGAGAAAGCAGAGTGATAGAGAGATAGGCTCATTAGTCTGCAGCTTCTCATTCACTGTCCAAACACAGGCTAGGGGAGTGTTAAGACATAGATCTATTAATTAACTGCAGTAGAGAAATATCAGGTCTTCTGCCCTGCCAGACAGGGCTATTGTCAGCAACCCTCACCTTCTGCGCATGCACCAAATCCAGTTCTCTGTGATGTTAATAGAACACTTGGGTGCATGCGCATACGCGTAGGAAAACGCGCCAAATGACGTACCGGACGTGACACACAGGAAGTGATGCGCTTAATCAGATTACTTCCCTATTTAAACCCGGCCTGCACTCCTACAGATTGCTGGATTGTATTCAGCCACTCCCCGTGTTTCGGTGTCCTGCGATTACCTGTCCCTGTGAACTGCCTGTCTCCTGGATTTTGACCCGATACTTTGCCTCGACTACTCGTGATTGCTGCCTGCCACTGACCTTGGACTGAATACTGGACTTGTCTTTGCTCGATCCCTCTGTACCTTCTACGCTCTCCTGGTTTGACCTCGACTTGCTTTGACCCTGATTTCCGGATTACCCCTGCTCAGCTACAGAAACAACCTTCTGCTTGCACGGTTTCAACACCACTGGCACCCGTGCCACTCGCTGTCCGCCAGGTCTCTGTCTCCACTCCCAGAGGCCTCAGGACACGAGGTGCAAGGGAAGCCTCCTCACACGGTCAGTCTCCCATCAGGTACGTGATAGCTATGCTGTGTGGCAGACCTCTACAAACCTCAGGACTGCATGGACAGAAATACAAATCCTTTGACAGGTAAAACAGCTGTTATAGATGTATTTCATCTTTGTATTTAAATGCTGACTTTAACTTATAACATAATTTTTTTCATCTCCCTAACAGCTTTTTGTAGGAGAATAATACTTAATGGTGCTGAGAAGTAGAAAATTAGAAGTAAAATAAATATATTAATTTAGGACTAAGCATTACAGAAGGCTTATTTGCATGATGCAAAGCATAAATTGCACTCTCACTTAGCTACCAGTCAACATGCCCCCATTCAGATAGACATATCTAAATAGTTGCTTTTGGTTACCGTAGGCTTAAAGTGACACTAAGATTAGAAGTTATGAAGTTAATAGAAGCTATTAACAACAATGTATCTTATTTGTGTATCACTCAGCTGTAGATCATCAAATGATCTCTGAATTTGTGCTGGCACTGTCCTTCCTTCTGGAGGGTGGCTACTTTTGTTCCCCATGGTCCCTGCATGTGTGTTTTAAAGTAGTCACCGCTCCAAGCTCCCTCCCGGGATGAACTGCAATCTCACTTTTAGATTACTATTTGTATTAAGATTGTAGTCTATCACGGGAGCAAGCTTGGAGATGTGGCTACTTTACAACACACACAGGGACCATGGAGAACAAAAGTAGCCACCCACCAGACGGAAGGGCAATGTCAGAATGAATTCAGAGATGATTTTAGGATCTACAGTTGAGTAATGCACAAATAAGCTACATTTTTGTTAATAGTTAAGGTACTTGAATGTATTTTTAAGGTTTAACTCCCGAGTTTAGTGTCACTTTAAACAGGAGAAAACCATCTGTCTCATAGAATGCTTCTCTTGTGAAAATAAAACTAAATATGTAGACTAGATGCATCCATGTCAACAGCTGTGATCCATTTAGAATACAGATAAAAAGCATTGCTTGTATGAGAGCAGTAATACTATTGCAATTCTTGTTATGATCAGAGATTTCAACATAACTAGTAGTTGCCACGTTGCAGTTAACGCATGAATGTATTGAGTTGTGTTATTAACAGGTTCACCGACTGGGTACTTGCAGAAAAGGACGTTGTATTGTTACAAAGAGATGGTGATAGATTCGGTTACATATACAGTAGTAGCGTTTCATAGACTGAAGACACAAAGCCCCCAAACTCTCTGTTGACAGCCGTCTTTGTATGCACATACCAAGGGAGTCAGAAATGCACGCCATGCGCCAGTAAAAGTCTGGATAGCAGCTTCCTTTCAAAAACAACTGTACAGAGACAGGGAAGTGTTTTTCAATTTACTGGCTCTGACTATGCTAAGAGGTTTGCTTGACGGGGTACTGCTGTGAGACGTAACAAAGCTCCTTTGGCCCAAAATGAATGGAAATATGTGTGGACACGCGGACCCTGCAGAAGACTTTTATTACAGAGCGTTTCATTCATATATTTGTATTAGGAAATGCATAAGCTGATCTTTGTATATAGTCAACTCATACAAGACTGATGTTCAGTAGTTAATGGGTACGCTGTTTGTATCTCCTGTAGTCACACAATCCCACATAAGTAATATCTGTTGCTAGAGCAAAGCTTTTTCAGTAATTGGGCAATGTATGAATAATGAACATTATTGTTAGTAATGTGTCTTTGTGACAGGGATTTTCTCAAGACAGTAATATAAAAGGCGTTTAAAAAAAAAAATCAATAGCTGCTCATTTGTCTCAGGCCCTATAATAATACTGTAGTCAACTTTATTAAAGCCCAACTCCAGCCAAAATGATTTATTTTGTTTTATATTGAGAGGGGAAAGGTCAAAGCATCGGTTTTTATTGCCACCTATTTCCTTATTAAGAACATTTACCTTAGTGCATGTCAGGACGAAAAGTAATGGGACATCTTTTCAATGGAAACACAGTTAAAAACAATAATACATTTTTAGTACAGTGGAGAAGGATTAGAACAATTGACAGTGTTTTTATTGCTGCCTGTAGCTTTCTGTCCTGGTAATGACCAAACTCTCCATTTCTTGAATGGGTGTCACAGGAAGCCATGGACGATCTCCTGAATACGGTGGAAGTTAGTTTTTAAGTTATAAAGTCCAAATCCCATTCGCACTGCCCCTTGTCTCAAAACCACTTTTAAAGTATTGATATGTTTATTCAATACCCAATGTCACATACTGTCATACGGTGCTTGGTGCTTTTATTTACTATTAGTTTTTAAGTTATGACTTGGGGCTTACTCACCTGATGTCAGCATCAGGGAGTATCTAAAGCAGTAGTGTTCAACCAAAAAATGCCAGAGGGCAACATTTGTATTCACAACTACCGTAATGACGGGCTCGAACAGGCACAATTTTGGTTTGAATTCAAACTTTAGAACATCCATAAAGTTCTAATTCGAACTCAAACTCAATGCAAGTCTACGGGGGTAGAACTTTCAAAAACAATTGTCCCCTTTAAGAGGGCTTATACGCAAGTTATTGGCCATAAAAAGTGTATGGGGATCCGGGTACTGCCCCGGGGAACAAAAATCAATGGAAAAAAACTTTAAAAAATACTGTTTTTAAAGAAGCAGTGATTTTAGATCACTTAAAGGGTAACAATAAAAATGACAAATTCCTTTAAATATCGTGCCCTTAACCTGCCTGTAAATTGGCACATCTGTACAATGTATAGAACCTGCTGCAGCAAAACTGACATTTCTAAAGGAAATTTTTTTTTTTAAAGCGTGCAGTTCCCCCTCCCAAACAATACCAGACCCTTTAGGAATGTTAAAAGGTACCAAATGTGTTATTTTTTTAAAAGTGTGGGGTTCCCCCCACATGTCATACCAGACCCTTGAGGTCTGGTAGGAATATTGAGGAGGGACCCCGTGTGAAAAAAAACCCCCAAAAAAGTGTGTGGGGTTCCCCCTTAAAGTCATAGCATAGGCCTGGCAGGGCCAGGAAAGGGAGTATACCAGGCTACATGCCCTTGGCACTGGGAGGCTCCTTTTCCAGGGTCACCCCTGGAAAAGCACCTTGTCCCCTTGCCGATGGGGACAAGGGCCTCTTCCCCACAAGCCCTGGGGCGTTGGTTATGGGGGTGCGAGTAGGGGGCTTATTCACATCAGGGTACTCCTTTAATAAAGGGGCACCCAGATGCCTCCTCCCCCCTGGTGAATGAGTAAGGGGTACCTGTACCTCTACCAATTCACTTAAGGGTTAAATAAAATTGTAAATAAAAGTCCGGACTTTTTAAAAAAATCCTTTATTTTGAAAAACAAAATTTTGACAAGTTTTTTTATTTTAAAAAAAAATGGATCCACTGATGTAATCTAACGTTAATCACGATGTCCAGCATTGTCCACGATGACAACAACTCAAGAAAATAAAACAATTAAAAATAAATAGAAATATTTTTTTTTTTAAACCCGACGAGCGCCGTCCCGTCGTTACAAGGAACACCCTTCCCAGAATGGCATTTTGACAGATGCCGGTAACATATAAACATTTGGGCGTAGCTAGCAGTGACAGCAAGGCTTTAGCCAATCAAGGCTCACAAGGAACAGTGCCTTGTGCGGGGTGCGAATCCTGACAGTCCGTGTGTTCGCCGAACACACAAACTGCCGATGTTCTAGTCGAACTCACGTTCGGCTCCAACATCGAGCCTAACCCTATTCACAACTCAAGTGGAGGACACAAAGGTCACTCCTTAGGACCCTGCAAGGGAAAAGAGCCACCCTAAAACAGGATATCAGGGCCAGAGCTCAAGGTCCAGCTGATTTTGCAGGAAGCTAAAAATGTTCAACATCAAGAAGCAGCAGCCATTGTAAGTGATTTAATCAGCATTTGAAATAGCTTAAAACCTTTTTGACTTTAATATCTTTTTAAATCTACAAATTGTAAAACATTAAAAAGTGATGCAAAGTATACATTGGTAAATGAATATGAAAACACATTCAAATTAGATAAATATAGTAAACTAAAGATCTGTTTAGTGAAATACCTGTTTTTGCTTGTTGAAATGAACTAATGAGGTGACCTCTGAGGACAGTAAATGCTTCAGACATTTATAATACTTATTATCTGGAAATGGAAGCAAGACAAACAACTAATGACAATGTTATGTATTGATTACATTTCCTGTGCAATCTATTGAGGCCAGAGGTAAGGAGCAGAGGAAAGCTATTTAATATGTGTTTGCAATGCTGTAAATCTACTGTGGCTGTTAAAATGTCCTTCCAGTTTTATGTCTGTTGGCAACTACAGGCTTCTTTAAATATTAAATAATAAAAACTGACCCATTGTGGAAGCCTTTCTACCTAAATGCATAATCTGTGCACATTGCAATACAACTCAGTATGCTTGTCCTTGTTAGGCTATTGCAGCTTCATGCTGGGGTCTGTTTGTTGTACTTAAAGGAGAACTATGAGGTGAGTGATTTACACTCATCCTCATAGTTAGAGCCGCAGCGTGACAATGAAACTGTCACACGTCAGCTCTATTGATCAGAAAGTGAGCGAACACATACTGTCGCTCGCTCACTTGCCGATCATCTCCCTGCAGAGAGCAGTGACTGTCAGTCACCGCTACCCACAGGCATTCCCCCCTCCCCTCTCCAATCTCCCAGAGCTGAGTGGAGGAACGGAGGGGGGAGGGCACAGTGGCCCTGCCTCTAGATAGGCAGAAAACGCTGTCAATCAGCCACCTGGATGGATCTCGATAGTATTGTTGGGATCCGTCCTGACTGCGGTGCAGTATATAGCTAACAATATCCCGCTATATGCTGAGCTTTGAGTGACAGGAAGATGTTAGTATACGTCCTCCCGTGACCCTAAAAAGAACTATGGGATAAAAAGGTTACCCCATAGTTCTCTTTTAATGTAATAGGCCCCTTTTAGATAGGCATTCTGATCAGGTCTGCCTATTAGTTTTTCAGGCGGATGTGATCTGAAGGCCAGTGTAAAGGTGCCCATACACTGCTCGATTCTCGTACGAGAATCGGGCGAAATCCCGCAATCGTACGAGAATCGAGCAGTGTGAACGAAGACGTGCGACCGTTTCTACTGTACGGACGCACGTCTTTTGTCGAACCAACATGCTCGAAAACCGCCGAGAATCGTACGATTGTCGGCGGGTTTCTAGCCTGCTCGTCCGATAGCTGTGGAACGGGCCGCTGTGCGCGCGTGCACACTGCCCCTTCTGCATTGCGGTCATCGGAAGCCCGCCCCTCAGAGGGGCGGGCTTTCGATGATCGCAAGTACGATCTGCCCGTCCAAGGTGGGCAGATCGTACGAGCTTTCAATAAGCATACGACCATCGCAAGACAAAAGTCTTGCGATGGTCGTAAGGTGTATGGGCACCTTTAGTCTATGGGCAGCCAGATCTAAACAGTCCTGTGTCCATTTACATCTGATTACTCGTAACTCTGTCCATTCCAGACAACCAAATGGAACAGAGTTTGGCTCTGGGCCTGGTGAGTTCAGTTTATTTTTCATCGGAAGATGGAGCAAAAAACTAGTTTTACACATCGGTTACATCTGTTTCAAACTGCTCCGATCAGCAGGGAATCTGTGTCAGGCAGCCTGTGTTGTTCAGGCAGCCTGAATTGCTAGCTGCTGCCCTGACTGCCAAGGGTTATTCATCCTGTGTCTTGCTGCCTGCAGCACTGGTCTAGTCAGTGGTGGCTTAATTAATTCAACCACACACCTCCTGCTATGGGATTGGCCTTGTTGCTGGTGGTGCCTTATTTAAGCATCATCAGCCTGTTCCCCAGTGCTTGTGATAGTTCTTGCTATACAAGCTGTGTTCTGTCGCTGCAAATCCTGTGTCTGCAGATCTTTTTTGACTTTGGTTCTGACCTTGGCCTGTCCCTGGATTACGCTTTGCTTTCTGCCACCCCTGACCTCAGCTTGTGCCCGGATTAACCTTTCCCAGCTGCCCGCCCTGACCTTAGCCTGTGTCCGGATTACCCTTGCCAGCCACCAGCCTTTGACCTCAGCCAGCTCCTCCTTGATTACTCTCTGGTAGTGTCTTTCTACTTCGGTCCATACCTTGGTTCAGCACCTCTTGCCAACCTGTGGCATCACCTGATCAGAACATATAGTTTAAGTTCTGGAGGCATCCATGTACCAGTAGGTGTGCTTGCCTTATGGGAACAGTGGCTGCTATAGGTGAAACAACTCGTCACTATTTGTTCTGACAGCTGGTCCTGACAACCTGTGCATGGATCACATGCTGATCAGAATTGACAGGTGCCAGGGTTAAAGGGGCCTTAATTTCGTCGCTTGGTCAACTTTCTTTCTGGGACGAAAAACAGCGAATGATTACTGATACTCAGTAGACATGTGCAGGGCAAAAAAAATTGTTTTGGACGAAACAAATGAAAATTAAAAACCTTTTTTATTCACTTCATCAATGGAAACAAATTTTAATACTGTTTTGGATTCAGAGGCAATGAGCCACCGAATCCGAAACCCCACAAAGAAACTGCAGAAGAAGCGGCGGCCGTATCGGCCGCCAGTGCGTTCTGCACATGCGTGCCTCCATTTCGGAGTATATCGTGGTATACATCAAGATGGCAGCACCCAAATATCTGGGCTCCGCCATATTGGTGTATACCAAGATATACTCCAAAATAGCAGTGCACATGCACAGAACACGCTGGAGGCAAATCTGGCCGCCGCTCGTTCTGCGAATAACGTCACCCACGATGTGGCGTCATGTGACGTTATGCACCCCGCATCCAACATGGCAGCTGGCATGTGCAGAATGCGCCAGCGGCAAAAATGGCTTTCACACGTTTTGATAACAAATTTTTATATGCCCGAATATTGTTTTCGTATATTCGGGCATATAAACAAAATGTTATTTTGTATTCGGATGAACCGCACATGTCTAATACTCAGTAGCGCATAGGTAGCATAAAAACCACTGTTTTAAAAATAGCTATGTAGATAGATACTATGTAATACAGAATGCCCACTCTAAATGAGATACAGAGAATGATACAAAATCAAAATAGTGATACAAAGTGAGAACAATGTTAAAACAAATGATATAATAATATCAGTCCGGAAAAACTGCATATCAGCCTTGCAGCTCTTGTGAAAAGCTCAGGAAGGGGCACTCTCAGCAACTAAAAAACAGATCGATCTCTAGGGTGAGATGGAAGGAACTGATGGGTGCTGCCTCCATTTTAGAAAGTATCCAAGTCTCTCCATTGCCGGTTCCACTCCAACTATGGAACACCCCAGTAAGTTCATAAGAGACAGAATCTGCAGCATACTCTGTCGCATTTCTGTTACCACACAAAGATCTACACTTGTGAGTGCAATTATTTGTATTTGCTATTGCACAGTAGATGGAACCACTACACCATGCCAATGCGCTCTTCTGTACTTGTGTTTCTTTCTGGGACAGTCAATTTATTTGGTGATAAATTATCCTTTTTGTGTTATTTATTCTCAACTACTCTTATGAGAACATACAGTAGATCTATATCTATATGAAAATGAACAATTGCATGCTTATCCATGTTCCCAACTTTACTTGTACTCCGGTGTTGACATGGATATACATGGATATATATATATATTTTTTTTTTATATAAAAAATTTAAATTATATATATATATATACAATTTAAATTTTTTACTATATATGTTATGCTATTTTTTTCTTTACAATCTTAAATACAAGTAATATTTTTCCAGCCAATATTTATATATATCTATATATATACAGGTGAATGACAAGGATTGTGTGTGACGGACTGAACCGTCACTGGGGCTGCTGGAGGAGCCTGAGCACTAGCCTCCTTCCTACGGACTATGGACCCAGAACTATGGAGACCCCCCTCAGAACTCTTGGGGTTACATGGAACCATTCTCCAAGGATGTACAGGTGAAACTCGAATAATTAGAATATCGTGCAAAAGTAATGGCAGTAATTGCTGCAAAAGGGGCCCAAACCAAGTACTGAGTACATATGCATGCTTGCACTTTTCAGAGGTCTGATATTGTTCTATGTACAATCCTTGTTTTATTGATTGCATGTAATAATCTACTTTTTTGAGGTTGTGGATTTGGGGTTCTTGGGGTTTTCATGAGCTGTAAGCCATAATCATCACAATTATGACAAATCACGGCTTGAATTATCTTGCTTTGCATGTAATGAGTCTATCTCATATATTAGTTTCACCTTTTAAGTTGCATTAGTGAAATAAATGAACTTTGCACGATATTCTAATTATTCGAGTTTCACCTGTATGTGGAGTGGGTATACTGGATGTTTCCCCCGACATTACAGACACACACCACTGTGTTCAGTAAAGGCAGCAGGCTGTCTGGAGGGGCCATTGTTTACAGTGATGGGATTAAGCTCTTCTCTAATTAAGACAATCCAATGCGGCGCCTAGATGTCTGGGGGAGGGGACTGTTGGATGTAACAATGAATGCTTATCTGATTCTGTGAGGTATAAACTCTGTGTGCTCTTCCTCAAAAAAGCAGTTCTTGATTTTCCTTCAACATTGGTGTTGTCTGATGATTGAGGAGTTTAGCTTTCTGTCCTAATACATTGGTTCTGGCCAATAATTAGGCAGGTTTGGGCTGATGACACTGGGATTCGGGTTCCAGCGGAGAGGAAGCTGATTTCTGACGGACGTACCCAGTCGGGGTACCAGGCGGTCCGTCACACTGTGCACGGTGGTTCCTCCCACAGGCCGCTTCATTAAAAGACACAGTAGTGACATAGGGGTGGGAAGAACCACAATGCACAGCATGGGACCAGGCATCTGACATACCTGAAAGTGTTGGATTCTAGCGGTGGCCATAGCTTAGCAAAAGAGTGAAGTTTCCTTCATTAGGTAGGTGGGAGAGATCTTCTTTTGTAGGATGCTTCTGTTTGACTTTGAGGTTCCTGGTGACAGGGTCCCTTTAATCCTAACACTTAATCCTAAAACTTCACTCAAACACTAACCTAACCCTTAGAACTGAATTAACCCCTTTTTCAGCATAATTACCTGATCCTGTACTAGTGCTGTCAGAATATTGCACTGAAAAGTAGGAGTACTGATATGCTGATTCTATACTTCCCCTCTAAGGGATTCAGCCATGTAGATCTTAAGTCTATTAAAGAACTTTGAATACATTAAAAAGACCAACACAAAGAAATATGTTTTAATATTTCCCAAAAGATGTATTAAATCTTGGATATAACTGCCTCAGCTGGTTCACAACTCTTTAAAATACTGCCTCTTTACATTCATTTTCCTCTGGAACATATTGAAGTCTCTTTCAAGATAATATATAAAGAGATAGAAAGGTCAACAAAGCACCGACTTGCCTTGATTGTTTAAAATGTATTCCTGTGAAGTCCTTCAGTCAGATCGCTTTGAAAGTGTTGATTCAAGAACACATCATCAAAGTTCACTGCATTATGCTGAATGACATTAAAAGAGAGCCAGAAATACAAAAGCGGTTTAGTGTATGTTACTTTTTTTTTATTTACAAATTTAAATACAAGTAATATTTTTCAAGTATATATATATATATATATATGTGTATATATATATATATATATATATA
>NW_017306468.1:1509291-1513343 GCF_000935625.1 Nanorana parkeri | reverse complement strand
ATTTTTTAAAATATTATTTTATTTATTTTTTATAAACTTTTTAATTAGTTTATATTTTATTTTTATTTATTTATTCATTTTTATAAAATATTTTTATTTTTTACTGTACTTTTAGGGGCTTTGGGGAAATATTAGGGGTTTAAACAGGCTCCTGATATTTCCCTTTTAAAATAGAAAAAGAGATTGAGGACACAGAGTCCTCAATCTCTTTTTTCTGCAGCCCCTGTTATAAATTATTATTATACAAGATTTTTATAGTGCTAACAGTTTGCGCAGCGCTTTACCATATAAGGAAGACATTACAATCACAATACAATTCAAGACAAGATGGTAAGGAGGGCCCTGTCCGTGAGGGCTTACAATCTAAAAGGGAGGGGCAAGTGATACATGAGGAGGTAGCTGTGTGGGGATGAATTGTTTGAGAATGTGAAGGTTCAATGGTTAGCCTGTATACTGAGTTTTCCTGTTCATTCATAACTTGTGGACATAGTATGTTTACTATATCCACAACTATGAATGAACAGGATGTCATATAGATCACTTCCCATTCATTCATAATTGGGGACACAGTAACCATACTATGTCCTCAATTATTTACAAACACTCTGCAATCACTGATCGCTGAGTGTTTGTACCCGCTCTCCATCATGACACGCTGTCACAGGAGGCTGGGCGGGATGGTGCAGGAGGAGAGCCCAGCCTCCTGTGACAGCAATGAAAGCTGTCTCTGCCCACACCGCCACTCTCCCTCCTGACATGCTGTCACAGGAGGCGGGGAGGAGAGCTCAGCCTTCTGTGACAGCAATGACAGCTGTCTCCGCAAACACTGCCGCTCTCCTGATCTGTGACAGGAGGCGGTGCGGGAGGAGAGACGCCGTACGCTCACGGCGCAAAGCGGTCAGGTATACAATTGTCAGTTGAACAGTAACTAGAGCCAATCAGCTGCAATCACTGTCTGGGAGTTTGAAAGCGGCGAGTACTGGCTGTCAGAATACAATAGCCTGGCAGGGGAAGATTCCCCCATCCACACTGTTTAGTGCCAATGGGCAGCTTTAAGTTTGAGGTTCTGTGGTACAGATGGGGTGTATCTTGCTGATCGGGGTGCATTTGTGCTCAGGCAAAGAATGCTTAGAAAGTAAAAAGATCTGGAAAAAGGTAAAGGGGTCATGAGGAAAGGGTGGGTAAGATAGAGTGCAGTGGCAATCTTTAATATCATTGCCAATAGGGAGGTTGCTGGGGTACCCCATCAAAATTTTGCTATGGGGCCCCATGATCTGTGGTTACACCCCTGAGTATAACCTTTTCAAATGGAAAAAAACTAGGGATGTTCAGATACCAGTGCCGATACTTGTCATTTTCATGAGAACTAACAGGGTTGCAGAAGTTGCAGCTGGGACCTGGCTCTGGCACTCCACCACTGTCCTGAAATCATTAGTCTGTATTGTTTTAGAAAAACTGTCACATGACAATAAACAAAAATGTATCAGTACTTGTATATGTGACTACTTGGCCAAGTATCAGTACTTGTACTTGAAACAAAGGTATCGGTGCATCCCTTTATATATATTTATTTTTTAAAAAGTGTCACGAAGGGGTTAAAACAGAGATGTACAAATCCCAGGAGCTCCGTGTGGTCCGTACAAATGACAGCTGCCTTCTAACTTCTGAATTTTTCTCTAGTCTAGCCTTGGAGCTGGAAAAGTATCTGTACTTGTACTTTTGCTTGTACCGAGTACAGTACTTGGTATCTGAACATCCCTAGAAAAAACCTTATTATAGATGCCATATGTTTGGCTCCCCAGCAGATATGACAATTTAATAAACATTCTTCTTTTCAACAGTACGGGTTTCATTTATATTCCAGGGTTGCTTTTTGTAGTCCTAGTCTAACCCTGCCCATAATAACACCAATTCTGAGATAATAATTTGAAACATTATCATGCATGCAGTGAAATGATTGCAAGAGCTGCCTTGGAAAGATTAATAACACGATCAGATATTGGAAAATGTCAGTTGATTTGCTATGGTACTCTGCTAATGGTACAAAACATGCATTGCTGCCTACTCAGAGCACACTATCAAATTTTCCAGCACTTAACCCTGCATGTCAAATGTTTCCTACTATTATCTATGAATTGGGAGATATGTGCATATGTATATGTGTGTGTGTGTGTATATATATATATATATATATTCTGAAAGCAGGCTAACCTGGAGCTTAGTCTACTCTCCTTCCTTCCTTAAAGGTACAGCAACACAGGAGAACTCCATAGTCATCGTAGACATATACAAAACTCTCATATGTGTGCAGCAGACACAGCAAACGGCAGCTGCTCAGTCAGTTTTCAAACAACAAAGGAAATTGCTTGTATATTACTTATGCAAATGCATATATTTGCAAATTTATGCAACAAAGACCTTTACTATTGTTAAAATGTAAGAAACAGGTTTTAATTGGGGCCCCATTTGTTGGCTACAAGTGCTGTTAAATTAGGTATTGTGCACTATCCTCTACCAATTTAATTGACTAGGCGGCTGCCATTTTCTTGTACTGCCTCACAACGCGCTCTGATGAATAAAGAGCATTTAGTGAGATAAAAGAATCTCTCATGAATCCCATCGTTCATGACCAATCCTAATTCCTCACAACATGGACACGTTTAGAATGCCTGTTAGCGTTCCTTTAAGACTTTCTGAAAGTTAATTGCGTAAATCTGACTTAAGTTGTTTTGTAAAAAAAAAGTATTTGATATAAATGCTTTATAAAACTGATGCAACATATGTAACAGCATCCCACTCCCTAAAACAGATCCAAAATCTGTTAAATGCATAATCTTCTAGCCTGCACCTGGTTCTATTGTTCCAACTCATTTCACTGCTCTTGCTCTTCTACTTATTTTACTTTTCCTGTCTCATCTAAAAAATTGCAGATGGTTTACAGGCTTTTAAGAATGACAGCATCCCCCTACATACCTCTGATCTCCCACAGTCTCATCTTATTTAATTGCCAGGCTGACCTTGACTACAGAAAAATTAGTTCAGTGTAGTGAACTGGAACAGTATTCAGTCCCAACACTGAAAAAAAAAAAGAAAAATCACTGTTGTTATACACTAACCAAACTTAGACTAATAATTACTCACTTGTGCATTAGTTAGATATTTAGTATTTGTAACTATTGTTCTTTTATACATAATAATTAGTAAAATTGCACACAATGTGCTTTTTACACTTAAGCAGTGAATTAATTACTGTATAATAAAGTACATTTGGCAGGCAGATTTACCTGTTTGGCGAATGTCATATGTAACGCTTTATAAATATACCCCTAATGAATATGACCAAGTCTTTTATTTTATTTTGTGTTGATACATGCAGTTGTATCACATGTATTATTATTACAAACTGATCCAACCTTTTAGTAAGTTCTGAATATTGAATATCTAATGCATCAAGCAGTACCTGGCTCATTGCAGCACATTTAAAATCCCTTTCATTGTGAATATTGATTTGCAGTTTTGCACACCCCAGCCCTGTATACAGAGTTCTGCAGATTGTCTAGCAGACATGCCACTTGTGCATTCCTTGCTGAGAGCTGGAGTAATAAATTCAAGTGTTAATAAAAACAAGGTGTCAGGCCTGCCAGCAAGTGGCGCTCTACAGACTGCAGCTGTAACTACAACACAGCAACAAAAACACAGGATCTGTAGGAAGCTGATGGCAGAGTATTATATGTGACGTGTGCTCAGTGCATCTGTAATGTGGAAAATGAGAAGCACATTAAATGAATGAAGCCTGTAGAAAATCTACATCAGATAATCATTATTTAACATGCTAAACAATAGGACTGAAACTGTTTTATTTCAGATGTTGCTAGAAATTCATATTATGTTATAGCAATACGCAGTCACTTACTGCACAGGGAGGATCTGTGCAAAGTACTGTACTAGATTTTTTAAAAATTATAAATATATATATATATAGATATATAGATCTATATATATTGATATATATAGATCTATATATCAATATATATAGATCTATATATATTTAT
>NW_017306468.1:1505345-1509214 GCF_000935625.1 Nanorana parkeri | reverse complement strand
TTTTGAGTCCCCTGCTGTGCTGTTGTATTCTGACACTTTGCCTGATGAAGGGGCCCTGCAAGGTTCTGAAACATTGCATTGATATGTCATGCTGAAGGAATACCAATAAAGATTATATTTTAAAGCAAAATGGTGTGTGAACAAGATGTTCAGTAGACTGTATACTGTGGTGCCATCCACCAGATTTTCCAGCACCCGCTGAATTCTGGGGCACATCGGTATGGTGTGCGGAGGAGATATCACTTAGAAAACCGGAACAGTGACAACCGCTGATTGGCTGATTTCACTGTTCACCCGAAAATTTTGCGACAAGGCCACCCACTGAACACATTTTGTCTAATTCACCAAGAATGTGCCAAAATGCACACGGTGTTAGGCCAGTCAAAGCCCAGTATTGGGACTGAAACATGTAAGCATTTGTTTGTTTGCTGCTTTTATGCCTTTTGGCAAATAAAGTATTGGATGGACAGATGCCCATGCGATTGCCAGTTTTTTACCTATTGCTCACACAGAGGGCACAAAAAAATGCAGGTCCTGCAAGGAGACATAGAAAGGAATAGTATCACTTTCCAAACACAAAGGTTGCTTACAAAAAAATGTAATTGAACGTAGATTAAATATATGAATTATTTAGTTATTATTGTTAGGGGTGTGGGAAAGGATGGGCTAATAATCACTTCTTTATTTTACAGCAGCAAATTATCTGTTTAAAATGTGCTCAGCAACAGTCACCCTTTTGGTTATTAGTATCCATTCAAAGCTAAGGGGATTATTCACTTAGGAGCCAAAGGATCCAGACGTAGCTTCGGCTGATCCTTCGGCTCTCTCCAGCCCCAGGACCCCTTCGCTTCAGTAGAACCGAAGGGCTGCTGTACGGGCTATTCACTATTCGCTGCGCAAACTGTTGGCGCTATATAAATCCTGTATAATAATAATAGCCTGCACAGCACGTGAAGGCGGCCGAGCGGCTTAGCCCAGCCGAAGGCATATTCTTCGGCTTGACTGAGCCGAAGTGACACCTGAAGTGGGGCGAACAGCCTGCTGAAGGCCGGCCTTTCACCCCACAAATAACAGCTGGACGGAGCCAGCCGTGATCTCAGCTTTGGCTCAGCCGATCCAGATGTTGGATCGGTTGAGTGGAAGTCCTTCTGCACTTCGGCTTCGCCAACCATGCTCTGACCTAAGTGCAGCCGAAGGCAGCAGATGTACGGTTGATTTCAGCTGATGTACGGCTGAAATCAGCCGTACAAGCCAGAAGTGAATAGTTCGGCTCACTTCACTTCGGTTGGGGTATTCATTCGGCTGTTTTCAGCAGCTTTGTGAACAACCGCCTAAGACTTCTGACCAATTACCTCCAGGCAGCACGTGGATTCCCCTTTAAATAGGCTGATAATGGTTCCCGGTCAGTAGTTGGAGCTGATTATTGTTCAGTTTATCCCCCCACCCTAATATTCATGTTATTTATTGTTGCAGTTTTTATTAGAGGAGGATGTTTATTCAGCTTAGAGCTGAATGAACTCGGTTTATAATTTATGATGGTTTGGGTAGGCCTGAGCTGCTAAAACTAGGTCTGTTGTTCACCCTCATGAGGGTATATAGAAACTAAAGTCAAGTACAGCGGGTCAAGTGATGATCATAGAGTCTCTGTACAACTGAGGAGGTAAAGAGTTACAGTCACATAATTCTCAAATATATCAGGTAATTAAGTAATTATACCAATTATGATGCATCCTGAAGCTTGGCCCAGCGGGAGATTTCTCCATCCACACAGTTTAGCGTAGGTGGAGGAATCTGTTGCACTTTTTCCATCTGACCATAGAAAATCTGCAGATAATCTAAAGGTGTATGGCCAGCTTTAGGGTGGCTCCACTCTATGGACGAGCAATGGAGCCATACTTGGACAGTAGTATTGTCACCCTGTAGAGAGGGTAGTGTTGGGGTTAGTTCACACCATATGCAGTGCGTTCTGGTCCGATTCTGGCCGGAACACACTGCATCGCATTGCGGCCGGCTCACTTTTGTGCCGGGCTGGAGGGGGCGCTGTAGCCACGCCCTCCGGAGGCAATGTTAATGGCGGCGTAGCCATGCCCTCTGGCCACACGGGATCACAAGGCACATTGTGCCGGTCCGGAGCGGTGCAATAAAAATGCCGGATCGCACCGCAGGCACAATGTGCGTTACGATCCCGTGCAGGTGATCGCATTGTGGCCGGAGGACGTGGCTACGGCGCCATTAACTTCAATGGGCTGCCACGCCCCCTCCAGCCCGGCAAAAAAGTGAGCAGGCCGCAATGTGAGGCAGTGCCTTCCGGCCAGAATTGGACCGGAACGCACTGCTTATGGTGTGAACGTGTACTAGCAGATTTAGGTGGAATTTACAAACAAATTAAATTTGAATTTCAGCTAACACTTTGTTAGCAGTTACAACAACATTTTTTTTTCCGTTTGGGATAAATATTTTACATAAATGAACAAAAGCTCACCATTGTAGCCAAGACGTTCAGTGTTAAATGTTTTTTGTTTTTTTCTCAACCCTCTAACTGACACTTTTGCTGGACAGCTAAAGGAAGTTGAAAAAAACAGACTTAATGGCCAGATCTCCAGGTGAAAATAAAGCAAAAAGCCTAAAAAAGAAAATGAATGCAGCCACCACATCTACTGCAATATATTACACTTTTTCTTTTGGGCTTATATACACTTTAAGGGCAGAAGATGAGGTCTCTATGCACAGACTGGACCTGGCATCCAAGGAGATTCCCAGGAATACACGGATTAATTGGACTAACACAGGTACTTACAGGCTCCATAAAGTGCCTGCACTTAAACACTATTGTGACCTATTGACACTTTTTAGACCTGGTCAGGTTCACTTCAAGGAGTACTGGTTATCTTTATTACACAATGGAATATAAACGATGTCCACATTAGTGGTGAAAGTTTGCCTTTGGCTGCCTCTGTTTCAGCTGTTATGACAACTTGTTACAACTACTGTTAAGCCATATGTACACTTGGCAGCCTCTGACTACTTGGAGGGTCTGCAGTGTGGTGTAACGCTCAAGAATCTTATTTGCTTGAACTACATACAGCAGCAGCAGCACAATTATGTTTTTCATCATTTCAGTTTGATTGATTATCTTAGCTAATCACTTAATGTACCACTCACAGCAGGCAGCTTCTTCCAGCAGAACCCTGCAGACAGAATATATTGTTCATTGTGCTAGGGGGCGCGCGCGAGCAGAAAAAAATTGCCGTCTGGAGACGGCAACCCGCAGATGCAGTGCCGTCCGTCCGTTTTTTTACTACGGGCGGACGGCAAGAGGTTAAGGATTGTAAAGTGTCTGTAGTGTGTACTTCTAAACTACACCGTCTATATCCTACTGTCTCTGCCTTTAGGCGATCCCTAAAGACTCATCTCTTCACATAAGCCTATCCCGCCTCAACCTCGCTGCTGAACCATCACATTCTCAAACAATTAATCCCGGCACAGCTACCACCTCTTTATCACTTGCCCTTCCCTTATAAACTGTAAGCTGTCACAGGCAGGCCCTCCTTACCATCTTGTCTTGATTTGCATTGTAACTGTAATATATTCCTTATATTGTAAAGCGCTGCAAAAACTGTTGGCGCTATAATAAATCCTGAATAATAATAATAATACACCTGATCCACAGCATGCCTGATTAAAGTTGAGACTTTAGTAGTCCATTACTTATACAATCATATATATCTTTAGTAACTGCTCTTCTATATCATGTATGATTTAATTGACATATCATCCAATATATGAAGCCTCATAAGCTTCTCTAGAAGTCAAGGCCGGATGACTTGATTCCTGTTAATGTAAATGAGGCGATTCTCCCCCCCCCCCCC
>NW_017306468.1:1500003-1505308 GCF_000935625.1 Nanorana parkeri | reverse complement strand
CGCCACTTTCAGAATATCTGAACAGCCACAGCAGCTGATTGCCTGCATTATATCCGAACAGCCACTGAAGCTGATTGCCTGCATTATATCCGAACAGCCACTGAAGCTGATTACTTGGTCGGCCAAGATCTTTTTGGACCAGCTCCTTTGACAAAACTCATTTGCAAAAACTGACTTTTGTTGAACATGAGTGGTCCAGTGAATTTCAACAAGGCTTGGATGAAATTCAAGCAGTGTATAGCTTTAGTTTATTTAAAAGCAGTTTTACTGTAAATATAAAGTCCTGTTTGAAATGACACCAAAATGATGTTTCTTGTACAAAGCATGGCAAAGTTATTTGTGAATGAAAAAAACAACACAAAAATAACAAACACAATAAATGAAAAGGAAAAAAATAAACATTACTGGTAAAAATAGAAATGTAAAAACTGCCAAAAAATAATAGCTAAGGTGAGAAGGAAAGAGCTAGTGATTACCAATTATGGTTAACTAAGGGTCAATATGGGAATAAAGAGAAATACGGTACATTTTTATTTAAAAAGAAAATATTTATTTTGCTTGTCAGGTTGGAAGGAGGAAGTGCCGGCAGGAAGAAAGAACGTTTTTAGGACTTTTTCCTACATTTACATTCAAAATTCTCAGGAAGTTAAACAAAGGAATGTATTGCTGTAAAACCCTACAAGTTATTTTTAATATTATTAAATAACTTGTATACTATAGATCAGAGGTGGGCAAACGGTGGCTCTCCAGCTGTGGTGAAACTGCAAATTCCATCATGCATCTGCCTCCGGGAGTCATGCCTGTGGCTGTCAGAGTCTTGCAATGCCTAATGGGATTTGTAGCCTCAGTTTGCCCACCTCTGGTATAGAATTTGGCTTTGATTGCCAACATCACTTACTTTGAGCCCAGACTGTCGTGGACCCACCCCTTAGAAAAAAAAAGTATGTATATTTTCTTTTTCTTGGGGTGTGCGTGGAGGGGGGGGGGTCTTAGAGAGGGGGGTCGGTCTGCCAAACTGGTGTTCTGCACGAGTCAGTAGATCAACATTATAGGCAGGTAACTAGTATTTTCAGAAGGAGGCCAGCATTGGCCCAATTTCTCATAAGAAAGGTTTACATTGTGTTTTTCCTCACTTTAATTTGTTTTTCTCTCACTTTAAAACACTCTGCCACTAAGGAATGCTAAAGGAAGTACCTGCCCCTGGAGGTTCACATAACTGCAGCAGCTTTCAGTATAGTCTGGTTTGGCCAAATGCCAGGCTTGCTTGATCAGGCAAGGCTAGTTCACACCAGCCTCAGTGTGTTCTGGCCCGATTTTGGCCAGAACGCACTAGATCGCATTCCGGACGGCTCATTTTGTTTTGGGGCGGGAGGGGGTGTGGTGGTGCATTGAACTCAATGGCACCACTGCTAGCCCCCCTGGCCGCAATGTGATTGCCTGCATTAGAACGCGTGGCACATCAGTACCTGCGTTCCGGTCCCGGTGCAGGCAGAAAAAATAGGGCATGCCGGAGGGCGTGGTTGCAGTGTCATTGAGCTCACGCCCCAAAACAAAGTGAGCCGGACGGAATGTGATCCAGTGCGTTCCAGGCTGAATCGGGCCGGAATGCACTGAGGCTAGTGTGAACTAGCCCTAACACTTCCAGGAATTTTCAGTTGCTAAGCCCTGCCCATTCACATTCCTATTGGCCAATCACTATGATGGGCTGTGTCACTGGTCAGTAGGAAGGTATACAAGGAGCAATCGAATGGGCAAGCTTTATTGCTAAGTACTAAAGCTTTGTCAAACGGCTCACAACATGGGGAAACCAGAGGATACACTTAAAGTGATATCAAAGTCAAAAGTTTATTCAGCTATTTTAAATGCTGAATAAATCACTTACATAGGATGTGTAAAAGTTTTAGCTTCCTGCAGAACCAGCTGGTCCTCTCAGTGTTGGTCCTTGTATCCTGTTTTAGGGTGGCTCGTTTCCCTTGTAGGGTCCTATGGAGCCACATTTGTGTATGCTAGAAAGCTGTGTGTATCTGCACAAACACACAGGCAAGACATCCTCTCTTCTCCAAGCATGTAGATGGATAGTTGCTTGAGTCTGAACTGTCCTTTGTGATCTTGTATTGGGCAGGAAGTTCAGGGAAGCTGAGCTGAGAGAGTTGGAGCCATCTGTTCGGAAACACGCTAAATGTAAGTGCTTGGGCAATACCTTAAAGGGCAACCTGCATACTTGTTTGATCTGGAATACATATTGAATCCAGTTAGAGAGTTAAATACTACTTCAAAGCTACAGCAGTCATGTGCACCTCTGGGTATCTGCACTGCATAACTCTCAGCATCTTTCAGTGTTCTTAGAGTAACAGGGTCTCTTTAAATCCTGACATTAAACATCTTCGCTATTACAAATAAATACCATGGGCACAATTTTGTGTAGTTCCTTTGTTTAGCTAAAAATCCCACACTGTTTTGTAAGTTTCTGTAAAGTAGTCACAACAGTTATTTCTATAGATAGGATTTAAGAAACATGTCTGTGGCCAAACATTACTGCTACAACATATGTCTACTCTGTGTATTAGTTTGCAAATGTTCTGGTGTTTCTCTGACAGCTAAATATTTAGGGGAAGATTTATCAGCTTTGGCACACAGTAAAGACACTGCAACACAGCAGCAGTGAAACAGATTTACTATGAGTTGATTCATAAATTCCCTATCTGTCCCTACCATATCTACTGTTCACGAATAGCAAAACATGCTCCTGACCACATAGGTGCACAGGAGTGAGATTTATCAAGCAATTTACCAACAGAATCAGGTGCATATTTTGTGCAAATCATGCTCCGGTGATTTGAAGTCTGCCATTGCTTTCTGTGCATGTTTGACCCCCCCCCCATGCCTGCAATACTGGACATCAGACCACAGCTGTTTTGCAAAGATCTGTGAAAGATTTACATTTGTCATCAGTGACATATTTTCAACTCATATACAATAACACTTAAATGTTGTCAGAGGCAGAGAGAGTTTAATGCAGAATGGGGCCCTAGGCAAGGTAGCAGCTTTGGCCCTTGACCCCTTTAATTGCCATTGACAAAGTTTGCAATAGGCACATTGTATTTACTCCATTTGTATTGACTGTAGTGGCATGGCCCCATCAGACACCCACCTACAAGTCCATTCTCCGTTTGCGAAGTGACAGGTAAGTGCACAGTTTTGACTAATTGTGCTATCCCTCTGGTTTACTGCAGGGGCATGGAGGTTGTAGCTGGGCCCCCTGGATATTCACTGGGCCCTAAGCCCCAGCTTAGGTTGCTGATCTGGTTCCATTGTTTGAAGTTCCGGTACAGTACCCCTTGGCAGCTAAAGTTATAAATCGGGGTGTAATCTCATAATAAATATGCCTTGCTGGATCTGTTTTTGCAGGAGCATGAAGGTTATAGCTAGGCCCCTTGGATATTTACCGAAACCCCTAAGCCCCAGCCTAGGTTGCTGCGTGGATAAACTGGTTCTGGTCTGAGGCATGTTTTATGTTAGGCTAGTGTACTCCTTCTCAGCAAAAGCTATAGATCAGGCTGTTATCTTATAATAAATCTGTTTTTATCTTCAGTTTTACTTCATCTGTGTTTGCACTGCCCTAGAAAGGGAAACAATAATATTTTTAAAGTATAATTAAAGCCTCCTGTGCTTTTCCATAAATCTACTGCTAGCAAGCAGTAGGTATATGCCTTTAAGTGTAAAAAAAACAAAAAACGCCTTAAAAGCGGTTTAAACTTACCTGTGTCTTCCCCGAGCGCTGCCGTCCTAAAATGTGAAAATTGTTGGGCGGCCGCAAAGCATCTTGGGGCGGGCGAATGCGCAGTTCACATTTTCGACCAGGACGCGAGGAGAGACACAAGGTAAGTCTATGGATGCGTGCACCCGCATGCAGACTCCGTGGGACAGGAAGTGCCAGCAAGCACAGAGGAGTCAGCGCTGGATCGGAGACTCGCAGCAGCACTGGAGGGACAGATTAAAAGGACAGGAAAGAAGAAGAAGATCGGATTAAGAAACATCATTTAAGGTAAGTGCTTTAATTAACATGGGGGGGAGGGAAAAACATTTTTGACTTTAATGTCACTTTGTCAGTTTTATATTATAATTTGTATTATTTTATATTTTTTAAGACAGAGCAGCAGAATGCTTTACTTTCAGGGTGTGCCTTTCTGACTGAAACTTAAACAGACATTGTCACCTTGCCTATTTAGGGCAAACTGACTCATTAACTTGTGTTTATACATTTCAGCTGGAGCTATTGAACATAGGCTTTTTAGCAGGAAAGCATATTCTGGAAAATATGTGAAATTAGCCCACAGTTCCACCTTCTGGTTGAAAATTATTATACAAAATATTCATATTTCATATTTACCCGACTTAAATTGTAATTGTTTTTTGTTGTGACCACAATAAATAAAGAACCATATAAACAAAGTCAATACTGTATACACAGACAGCAATGCGTACTTGGTAAAGGTTCTAGCAATACCTACCATATAAGTGTTTCCAATCTGTACATTAAAAAATGTAGGGGAATTATGTTAATGTTTTTAGAAAGTGGAGGTATTATAAGAACAGCTGTAGTGGCCAAAAAAGGATCGTAAATGGTAATAATTGTTTTATCCCCATTCTACTACCAGTTATATAAGCCTATAAAACAATTTTAAAATATTAAAAATATAACATAAAATCTTCTTTTAAACATTGCTATTTAAGTGAGTTTATTTAAATACACATAGAAAACGAAAATCTTGAATTCAATGGTTCTAGGAATCAAAATAATGCAAACTTATAAACAGGATTATCTGATCACGTAATGGGTGCTGGACCTATAGTAAACGGGCTCATAGCTTACACATTCACATCACAAAATGTGTATATTGTGCTATACATCCTGAGTAGATTGTAATTGGCCAGTCAATATAAAATGTTATTGATTACTGTAATATTTAAAAACTGAATATAAAATCCAGAAATGACGGCTAAATCTACAGGGAAAGTTACTTGTCATAAGTGTTTTGTATGTTGGGATGTTGATAAGTTTATGTCTGTCATACAACATTTTAACATGTTCATATACTAGTTTGCTTATATAGTTTCAATATAGTTCTTTAAATCTCTGTGGTTCCTTACATTTTGTTTAGCCATTCTTTTTTGATTGGACTTTGTGCATACATTTGTCTAATTACTTACTGCTGAATGTACAGGTGATTTATTTGTGTGGTATATTCTTTTTTAATGTATTATTATGTATTTTTATTATATTTTTGTATGTATTGTTCCAAGC
>NW_017306468.1:1485818-1499955 GCF_000935625.1 Nanorana parkeri | reverse complement strand
GACCGTATTTTGAAAAATAGCAGAGATCAGAAATAAGCTACAAAGCTGAAAATAAGCCTGCTCCATATATTCCAGTTAGGGGCTCACATGTGTGGTTCTCACTCGGCCTTTGCTGGTTCATTCTGTGGATAGTTTCCACTGAGCTGTCTCTGCCTAGAGTTCCTCTGTTGCACTTTTTTGGGTCCCATTACTCTGCTGACTTCTCCTAAGGGTCATGGGAGGACATATACTGGTGTCCTCCCGTGACCCAAAGCTCAGTATATCTCGAGGTACAGCTCGCGGTATACTGAGACGCCGCAGCCGGGACGGATCCCGACAATACTGACTGGAACCACCCAGCTGCGGGATTGACCGCTGGCTCTGCCTATCCAGAGGCAGAGCCAGCTGTTGCCGCCCCCTCCTCCGTCCGTTACACCAGTCAGCGCTGGAGGATCGGACAGGGGAGGGGGGGGAGCCGTGAGTGACAGTCACGGCTCTCTGCAGGGATAGATCGAGAAGTGAGAGAGGACGGTCTGTGTTCGCTCACTTCCCGATCTACTAAGCCGACCTGTGACAGTTTCATTGTCACAGGTCGGCTCAGATTATGAGGCTGAGTGAAAATCATTCACCTCATAATTCTCCTTTAAGTTCCCATTGGGCACTCATGAACCAGAAGCCTGAAGCACACTGCAGCAGTGGTCATCTGATCTTAACAGAGACACAACACTAAGCCTACCTTCATATCAATATATGTACATTATCTATGAAATAGTTTAATGGTTGTAGTTGTGAATACTTACTAGAAGAGCTACTTTTTACTAAGCCTGTTTTTGAGTAAGCATGCAGTGTGTTTCCAATAAATTGATGTGAGAAATGCATTCTATAATACCGTATAATTACAGGTGAAACTCGAATAATTAGAATATCGTGCAAAGTTCATTTATTTCACTAATGCAACTTAAAAGGTGAAACTAATATATGAGATAGACTCATTACATGCAAAGCAAGATAGTTCAAGCCGTGATTTGTCATAATTGTGATGATTATGGCTTACAGCTCATGAAAACCCCAAGAACCCCAAATCCACAACCTCAAAAAAGTAGATTATTACATGCAATCAATAAAACAAGGATTGTACATAGAACAATATCGGACCTCTGAAAAGTACAAGCATGCATATGTACTCAGTACTTGGTTTGGGCCCCTTTTGCAGCACTTACTGCAATTACTTTTGCACGATATTCTAATTATTCAAGTTTCACCTGTACTTATAATTTACCTAAAATGACTTATAATTTACTTAGAGCCCACCTCTTATTTCTGCTTCATTTCTTTAGTGTAATTTGCTGCCCAGATGCAATGTGGACCCAGCAAAGTGCAGTTTCTGATGTTTTAATAATTTTATATTTTTAACTAGTGTTTATCCTGGATTTACACTTTAATTAGGCCTCTTTTATAACATTAAGATGTTTTACTGGCATTTGTATCCATGTAAGGGATTAGGGATGTTTTCTTCACTTCCTGTATAGTCACTTCTTGTAGAGTTGGAAAGCGAGGGAAATCTCATTGGAAGAGACTCAGCAATTAAAAACCATGACAGAGTTTATAACACTTTTCCATGCTATGCAAACCTTAAAATGTTTCACCTTGAGTTCCGCCTACTTTCTTTTAGAATATTTTTATTTCCTTCTAGCTCTACTTCTATAACCATTTGTTCAAATAATTTATCATATAAAATAACACTCGGATGAAATAAGCCGAGTGAATGCTGCACAGTAAATCTAAAGGTAAGCCAAAAATACTGGAGATGTTCTAATACACCAGCCACTATTATCCATACCTGGTATCATAGTAGAAAGATAACATTAATGGGAAAATATACTGTAGGGTTAATGCACATGCTGTGGAGACTGGTATCTGAGGGAATAATAAATACACATACACTGTAGATTTTCCACCATTGGGTTGATGCGCAAACATTGGACAGTAGCCATAGGACAAGGAGTTAATGCACATAATATAAAGACAAGTCAATGAAAGATTCATGTAGATGAAACACTGAAGGCTTCACACTCATATACTCTCATTGCTTTATTAGGCAAGCTCTAAAACTGGTAACTGAATAGTTAATGCTCATATGTCGTAGTAAGATCACTGGCAGTCAATGCACATTATGCGAACACTGGTCATTGAGAAGTTAATGAACATACTCTGATCATTGAGGTGTTAAGGCTCATACTCTGGGGAGTTACCACTGAAGCCTTGACACACACTGTATATTGAAGACTGATTACTGAGAAGTTAATGCACATACTCAAGGGGCTGATCACTAAAGGGCTAATGCTCATATATTAAGACTGGTCACTATGGGTTTATGTAAATATTCTGGTAACTGGTCATTGAGGGATTAATGCAAATACTGTGGGGGCTGGTTATTAGTGGATAATACACATAAGCTAGGAGCTGATCACTGAAGGAATTAGTAATGGTCATGTAGGAGATGTGGGTTACACTTAATTTAAGACTGGTGACTAAAAGGTTTATGTTTATACTCTGGAGACAAGTCACTGAGGGGTAAACACACATGCTATTGAGACTTGAGGTTATTATACTATACAGGAGGGGCCACCTCAGTGCTGGAATAGATACTGGAAAATTAGGTATGGGTACTGTATGGCAGGATACAGGGAAAAAATCATTCTGCAGTTCTCTCATTACAGGTTTCTTTTAAAGCAAGTGTGATCTCTAGTCATCTTACAAATATCCCTTTGCTTAGCAATGATGCAGTAATGTGCAACAACTCATAACACTAACTGGAAATGTGTGACACCATACTCTAGGTACCTACACAAACAATTCTGGTGCCGTCATACAGCTTGTTCATGTACAGAACAACCTCCGAAGACTAGCTGTAACTATTGTTCTATGATCCGCTGAGTTGAAATTCTACTGGGTGATTCAGCATAAACAGGGACAGTAAATATTTCTTATCCATTGTTTGTGCATGTTTAAAGAAAACAAAGGTTTGAGGGTCTGTTTTTACTTAATAGAAGTCTTTAAAGCTGTTGTTTTATGTTAAGGATAATTTGCTAACGTCAGAGAATCCGGCCAGGATTCTCTGTGTTCGCTGCAGATCCCCAGTTTCCACAACCTGAAGAAGAACAATTCAAATGAAGTAAGGTCCACACAATCATATACAAGCATTGGAGGATTTTTCTTAGGATCTATCAGTATACCTTACCAGTGTATCACAGGGCACCTTGATTATGAAAATGTTCCTAGAATAAATGTAAATGTCCCCACAACAGAAACTCAGATATATACGATTGCATTTATATTTGTTGAATGGCATATTGTAGCGAATTGTCTCATTTTATTAGCCATGTTAGGGTAAAGAAGGGTGAAATTCCTAACAAAAGTCAGAAAAGGTATAGTATGCTATACATTCTTAACTGCATGTATCTCAAATTGTGGCCAACAGCCTAATCAGCAATGACCTGCTATCATAGACTATAAATGTAGATATACCATCGAAAGGATAGAACTACTGACAATTACCTAACTTTTCAATGCTTTATTGTTTTAGCAACACATAAAGATGAAGAAAGAAAGTAGAATAACTGTGGTAGTCTTGTACAAATTTTTTTCTTCTAATTATAAATAAACAAATCATGCATTTTTTGGGTGTATTTGAAATACATGTGAATATTATGCAGTCCTTGTATGAGATATTGTGTGGAGCTAGGCTCCTGGTCACGTGCTTTCCATTTTTTTAATATACTATTTAGAGGTGCACCGAAATGGAAATTTTAAAACCGAAACGAAACCGAAATGAAAAAAAAATGTCAGGCCGGAACCGGCCTGACATTTTTTTCAATTTTTTTGATATTTTATTTTTATTTATTTTTTATAAACTTTTAAATGTTTTAATATATATTGTTATTTAATAATTCATTTTTTTATTAAATATGTTTTACTTTACTTTTAGGGGCTTTGTGGAATTATTGGGGGTCTAAACAGACCCCTGATATTTCCCTTTTAAAATAGAAAAAGAGATTGAGAACACAAAGTCCTCAATCTCTTTTTCTGTGTCCCCTGTTATCAATGAACAGGAATCCTGTATGAGTGTTCCTGTTCATTGATAACATGAGAACATTGTTTGTTTACTATAACCCCAATTATGAATGAACAGGAGGTGATGTAGATCACTCCCATTCATTCATAATTGAGGCTATAGTTAACATACCATGTCCTCATTTATGTACACACACTTAGTGATCACTGATCGCTGAGTGTGTGTACCTTGCTTTTCTCTCTGACACGCTTTCACAGGAGGCTGATCGAGCGGTGTAGAGAGGAAAGCCCAGCCTCCTGTGACAGCGCTGTCTCCGCTCACACATCGCTCTGCCGGACTATGATAGGCAGCAGAGCAGTGTGGGAGGAGATGCCGGCCGCTCACAGCACTCTCCAACGCAGCGCTTGGCCGGCTGTCACTTTCTCTTCTCTCCGCTGGGACATAGAGCAGCGCCCAGCGTGGAGGAAAGAAATCACGGATGCGCATTATGCCAAAAGTGCTATTTTCGGCCGATATGTTTCGGCGGCCGATATATCGGTGCATCCCTAATACTATTGCTTCTGACCTGAAGAAGAGAGGTTCACTCCCAAAAGCTTGTCTTTTATATATTTTGTTAGTCCGATAAGGAAGGTATCCTTGCACACTGTAATACTACGTTTTTTGTAATAAAAATATAATGTAATTTCCTGTAATGTATATATTTTCATACTCATTGGCAATTTTATTATTTATCTCATCATTTTTTTCTCCTTCTACATATACACATCTTTTAACTTTAGGAGATAATCGATGCAATCATTTTGTAGGCTTCTGACTGTACTATGACTCTCCTGGTCTACATACTTGTTCTGGGTCAGCGACTGAACATATTGGGACAACAGCCAAGCAACTAGCATTAGCAGAGGGAGGTCAGCAATCACAGTCCTTGTGTGTCTCAACATTATTGCCAGTCCATTAACATTTGCAGAATAAGAAGCCAGCAACTGCAGCCTACATGTTTTTCTATCGAAAGGTTTTCTTAGAAGTCCAAGTATATCTAAAAACATATATCAAAAAAGTACAAAGCATACAGTATATAATATACTATGCAGTATGTACAAAGCATGCAGTATATAATATTATATTGCATCGTTATACTAATATTTGTTTTTGCTAGAGCATCTTTCAAGCATTTTTACTATAAAAGATATAGGCAGGAATTTGTCATAATTACTAAAAATAAACTTTGTGTGCAATGTATATGTAAGTTCCTGCAATTTTGTTATCATTATCACTAAATTTGTGTTATTCAACATCAGTTATTTTTTCCTGAAGCTGAATATTACTAAAAAGCCCAAATGATAAATATATGTATTTTAGCATCAGCTACTTTGAGTGTTTTTGAATGATATTGATGGGGGTTTTTTTCACTACAGTGGCTTCAGATTCTGAATCAATAATTTAAAGTGTTACTGAACTCAAAGTGGCAAACTGATTAAATTTTAAAGGCCTATCATATGCAACATGATGTACTAGTGCAGTTTCAACCACCATTACCAGTATACCCATGGTGCAGTCCTACAATGGATAGCTATCACCCTTAAGTGACAGCATCATAAAGTACAGCTTTCTCTAAACCTACCTCAACATATTGTCATGCTTTAAAACCGAACTTTAGGCAGATCTACATAATATACAGTGTGTGTGTAAATATATCTACAGGTATATATATCTATAGATATATATATCTTTAGATATATATATATCTATAGATATATATATACATACACTATATATATCTATAGATATAGATATATATATAGATCTATATATATCTTTTGTGGATATGTAAAGTTGCAAACAGTGCATGGTAGGGTTCCTGAACATGTGAAACTGATTAGAGTCAGGTGGTGGGTGTTACCCACAAACAAGAGTATTTTGTAGTCAGTCTTTTGTAACTGTATTGCGAGAGTAGTGTCAGGATGCTAATTAAGCTAGTTTGAATCCTCTATCTACAAAGAGATACCCAAGAGAGATATGATAGGCTTACCCCAAAAGTACAGACCTACAGCTAGTTCATGGTAGAGCACAGCACAGCACCACAGAGCAGGTTATAGGATCCCTCAGGGCAGTGCTCCCCAACCTTTTTATCGCCGTGGACCGGTCGACGTTTGATAATTTGCCGTTCAAGTGACGAAGCAGTTTTGAAGGTTTCATTGCCTCAGTAGAGAGCTGGTCGCCGCAAACTATGCAGAGCGGTTTTGGTGTGTGGGAATCACCTGTCCCGATAAATCCATATTTCAAGTAGGACTCATGGTATTGTCTGTTAAAAGTTACATGTTTCTTTGATGTTGAAGGCCCTTCTTCTGTCTCTTCACTGGGCCTTTTCTTTTTCCCAAGGAAACTTTCTAACAACGTCTGTTTCGTACTCATTTTTGCTAATTTGTGGGTTAAATTTGAGCAAACACAATATACACGTACACCAAGCACTGTTAAACATGAGAAAGTACCGGTGAACAGAGAGAAGAGCGATACACACCTTTTCTTTACCAAAGCTACAATGCCACTGCCGCTTGCAGCCGTTCAGCTCCAGACGTCACCTAAAACCGCCCCGATATCAAGATATTTTGCGCATGCGCGGTATTGGTGCGGCTTAAGGTGACGTCTCTCAGCTCCCGGTTAACCTCTCGTCCTGGAAAGTCGGACAAACCCGAGAGAAACACACCACAGTAAATAAAATGGATATAATTAAATGTTCCTTGGGCGGCCCGGTACCATTTGATCCACGGACCGATACCGGTCCCGCAGCCCGGGGGTTGGGGACCACTGCCTCAGGGCAGTGATTTTTATAGCCAGCCAGTATTCAACAGGGACCCCCTTCACAGAGGTTTGGCTTTACTGCATGTTGATTCTAGGTAGCTACCCCCAGGTTCACCCTACTCAAACACCCTGGATCATCAGTTGACGGTCCCCAGGAACAAGCAAGATGTCATTTCAGACTGCAGAGATGGATAGCCAGGAACAATCCAGAGGTCAGGAGGGACAGCAGACACGGATAACCAGGAAAGAGACAGACACATATCCTGGAACAAGTCAGAATTCAAGGCACAGGAAACAATGGAGAATACAGGCTGGATAGCAGGGGGCGTACCAGGGACTTGGCAGCTAGCTTGTGAAGGCATTGCTCAGCAGCTAACTGTGAGCTGCTCAGAGTTTAAATAAGGTGAGCAATAGAAAGGAACCACTTAGATCCACAAGCTGTCAGGGGAGAAGTGTGCAGTACTGATTGGCTAAAAAACTGCTAAACAATTAGCAGGTGGGATCAGGCAATGCATAAAGATGCCAGACCAGTGCAAGATCCAGGTAGGGACAGAGCAAAGCTAGTAGAACTGCAAGTAACAAAACAGCTTTGCCATTGACATGATTCGCCTGAACAGAGCCCCAACATCAATAGGATAAGTGGAAATGCTGACTACAAACCAGACCAGATCTCCCAGCATTACTGTCCACTTATCTTCCAATCAATATTCTTGTAGCTGAATGGAGGCAAATCCCACCCAACAATTAACTATTGTCTAATGATTAGCCTTCAAAGAAGGCTGGACATCTATTAAAGCAAAAAAAACAACTAACTTCATTATATTACCTCTGGTTTTCCGATAATATTTTGAAAAGGTAGTTGTTCAAATTATTTTGACCATATAGTCAGGTTTGCAAGTCTCATAAGGCACTTATAGGGCAATGTGTACAGAAGTAGGTTAGAGACGCAAGACTTTTTCCTTCCTTTGTTGCCCTAAGATTGCTTCTTCTGGACATCTGTGGACAATTTAGCAAGAACAATTCACCAAAACTATCTTTATACTTGTTTGGTGGTCCATGTCATAGATAATTAGTTCTATGTATAAAGCAGATCATATGCTGTCTCAAATAGTTTATTGTAGCATTAGGTTTTATTGAAATCATCACATGGTGTGGAACATGAAGAGGAGGGCATCATCATCAAGTATTCCTGAAATAGCATATTGTCTTAATAAAAGCCTTCATGATTTGTATGATATTAAAGGGTCAGTTCACCCAAAACTAATATTGTGTATATGCTGGAGATTTAAACCACTTAACGGTTTCTTCTCTGTACTGGAGTTTCTCTGCACACAGGCTGTGACCATTGCTAGGAGGTCCTGCTCTCACTGCTGGATTTTTTAGTTGGTCTTGTTTATTTTAATTTGTTGAGAATACAATATGGGTGCAAAGGTGGGTGGGAGCGCCCAAAACTCCCATGTAGACAAAAACCATGAAAGGGAGTTAAAGTTGCTAGTGTATACAATACATGAAATAAGCTGGGGGCTGATTCAGCCTGCCAAGCTCCACCTATTTACAAAGAAAATGTCACATTTGGGTTGAATGACATTTTGAATGCACCATTATAAATAAGGTTAAGCATGGCCACAGTAGTATCATTGTATTTAGCAGTCACAATTTAACAATGATATATAACATGTATAATCGTTCTAAAAACTAGGGGATTTGCAGAACTGTACATTTTTTTAAAATTCTCTTGAATATATAGATGCAGATTTGTGTATTATGCAGGGAATAAAACAATTCATGAATCACAATTGCCTAGCTTGCTAAATGGCATATCTTCCACAGATCAGATAGATAAAGCAAATATTCTAGCAATCAAATATTGATTAATCATGAATTAGTCATTACCTAACAATACGCCTGTTAATAAGTATCTAACAACCTGACCTCAGTACACATGATCATATACTGCCTCGTCCACAGGACAGACATGTTTACATGTACATTACAAGTAACATGACTGTACACAAACAAAAGTTCCTGCAAACATCTGATGCCACTGAAATGATAGCACCATGATTATAAGGAAGCAATGTATTTCTACTAAATAAGTATCATATGAGCCTTCTGCTACATTCTTTATGTATGTATTCATTCAAAGTAACACATACAATGTATAACTCTTTGTCACTGCTCATTTTTATATTCAAATCCGGTCATCCATAGTGCCAGAGTTGAAATTTCAATTAAAGGCTTCCAGTGGATGTACCTACAATGCTTCTAAAGTGAGAGAGGATTTGAAGGACAGGAGTCAGTGAAATAAACTAAAATCTGCACTTATCTTCTCTTTGAACTGAATGAACTTTCCCACAATATAGAAGACCTTAACCTGCTCTCCGTAAGCCCATCTCAATGCCTCCCACCCATCTGCTAACAGTTAGCACTCATACTCTAAGCCTTATTTGAACCAGCAGCTGTCATCTGGAAACTACAAATAAAGGCTGATTTCAAATGAGTATACTAGACCACAGATACAAAACACCTTTCATTACCTGGTTGAAAAACTGGTTTCAGCAATTTAGTAATTCATCTGAATTGTGTTACTGAATCCCAACTTAATGTAGCAAATATACTTTCGCTGTAGGGATGTGTGGGCTGATATATGTGAGTCAGAGCTTGCAGCACAGTGGGCTGCTCTGTTTAACTTGGATGTTTGCTGTTAATGAGTGATCTATGCCACTGTTATTTACACCATTGTGCTGCCACATGAAAATTTGTTGTGACACTGGCAGGACTACTCATCATCCTCAGCATTTCCTATGATGCCTCCATAAAGTGTCACCACTCACTGAGTGGGGGTGAAGTACCTGTACTGCTGCTCAGAGAGATGAATATTTGCAGCTTAACCCAAAACCCTTCCCTCAAAGCCAATTTTGGGCTGTTTTGATGGACAAAACGCTGGCCTTTCCTGATAATGTCAAAACTTGTCTACCAATTTCTGCTTCCTGCACATTGGGGATGAGCTAATTGGAATATGTGGGAAATGGTACGAAGTGGCAAACTTCAATACTACCAGAAAGTGTTGGTAGGGAGTCTCAAACTTCAATACTACTAGAAAGTGTTGGTAAGGAGCGGCAAACGTCAATATTACCAGAAAGTGTTGGCAAGTAGCTGCAAACTTCAATACTACCAGAAAGTGTTGGTAGGGAGTCTCAAACTTCAATACTACCAGAAAGTGTTGGCACGGAGCGGCACATTTCAATACCAGCAGAAAGTGTTGCAGCGTTGCTGATCACGGTGGCCCAGGATTCAGTTGCAGCATTCGGCCAGAGCTCACTGCAGATATGTGCATCCACCTTTTGTTACAGAGTCACTATAAGGATGCACACAATTTTCCTACAGTGTTCACCTCCCATTACTTTTTAAGGTAATGCTTACAAATTGCACATACATGTATATTACAAGTGTGGGGCAGTGTTTTTAATTCCTAGTTTCAGGAAAGAATACAATAACAGGATCATGTGACTTCCTGTTATATACAAAATTCCTTACAATGCCTTAACAAAAGCTCCGAAAATTCTAAAAGCAAAGCACTTGTCAGCAAAGAGCCCTGCTGAAGGATCGCTGTCATAAAATGTCCTTTATTTCAGTATCCGTACATTTAGTAAAACATGAAATGATAGTATTCAGTATATTAATTCCTTTTTTAACTCACACCTTGATTTAAATCTTCCTCCATATTTACTTGCAGGCAACTGGCCAACAAAAATGACAAAGACAGTGACAGTGCTGGGAACAAACTACATTGGCAGGAGTGCTTTCAATGATAATATTTTATGTTCAAATGTTCTAATTGTATTATTATTTTAAAAAAAGTTGCTTGAAGAAGTACTCCGGGGAAAATTATTATTAACCCTTGCAGTGGGGATACCCCTAGACCAGGGGTAGGCAACCTTTAACGCTCAAAGAGCCACTTGGACCCGTTTCCCACAGAAAAAAAAAACCCGGGAGTCACAAAACCCTTTTGGCATCTAAAATGAAGATAACACTGCATATATTGTTTTTTACCTTTATGCTATGTATAAAATAACTATAGTGTGTTGCATTTATGAAATCAATGAACTGCTACAGAGAAAACACCTGCAGCAAACCAAAAATGCTGTCTGCTTCTGTGTGCCGTCATTCTTTTATCTCATGTGTACTGGAGCAGTGGAGCTTACACTCTAATGTCCTTCCATAGTCACACACTATTATTATACACTTATATAGCTGACATATACCGCAGTGCTGTACAGAGAACACTGAGCCAGTCACAGTCTCTGTACAGAGGAGCTTACACTCTAATGTTCCCCCACAGTCACATCAGTCTCTGTACAGAGGAGCTTACACTCTAATGTCCCTCCATAGTCACACACTATTATTATACATTTATATAGCTGACATATACCTCAGTGCTCTACAGAGAACACTGAGCCAGTCACAGTCTCTGTATAGAGAAGCTTACACTCTAATGTTACCCCACAGTCAAAGTCACAGTAAAGATGCTAGCATCAAAAAAGTCTAATTGGATTGTTTTGGGCCACAGACTGGAGGCTGTTCCTCGATTATGTTCCATATGTAAATGTCAAATTCAAGAGCGATTACTAAATTATGTGATTTTTTTTTAACGTGAACACTATGTGAATGTCATTTACTACCCTCTTGTTTTGTGGCCCGCTGCTGGTCTCTTCAATGAAGAGTAATTGTGCCAGTGTGGGCGTGACACCACCAGTAAAATTCAGAGACATTAAGAACGATTATATGTAGTAGGTAATCACATCAGTACAATCTAGTGAGTATCTTAAAGTGACACTAAACTCAGGAGCTAAATCTTAAAATCGCATTCAAGTACCTGAACTATGAACAAAAATTAATCTTATTTGTGTATCACTCAGCTGTAGATCCTCAAATCATCTCTGAATTGATGCTGACACTGTCCTGCCTTCTGGAGGGGGGCTACTTTTGTTCCCCATGGCCCCTGTGTGTAAAGTAGGCACCGTACCAAGCTCGCTTCTGCGATGGACTACAATCTCAATACAAATAAACTAAACTCATGAGAAACATTTAAAACTTTGCTCAGCCTTTTGTGGTACAAAATTAAAGTTTGTTTACAGAAGTCAAAAGGTGGACCTTTACACCCCTTCACTAAAAATCACATCAGCATGCAACTCTGCATGCTGATTTAAAATCATATTACATTCATTATTTAAGCAAACATGTTTTTCATTTACTTACAAATAGTCATCTACTTCCTGGTCCACTTCTGGTACAAATTATTATTACTATTATTGTTATTATACAGGATATATATAGCGCCAACAGTTTGTGCAGCGCTTTACAATATAAGGAAGACATTACAATCACAATACAATTCAAGACAAGATGGTAAGGAGGGCACTTCCTGTGAGGGCTTACAATCTAAAAGGGAGGGGGAAGTGATACAAGAGGAGGTAGCTGTGTGGGGATGAATTGTTTGAGAACGTGATGGTTGAGTGGTTAGGTTGAGTTGGAATAGGCTTCCCTGAAGAGATGAGTCTTAAGGGATCGCCTAAAGGCAGTCAGAGTGGGAGATAGTCAGACAGGTTGGAGTAAAGAGTTCCAGAGGATGGCAGAGACTCTAGTGAAGTCCTAGAGGAGAGCATGGGAGGGAGCTGGAAAGCATGAGGTCTTTTGAAGAGCGGAGCCGGCGGTTAGGGTGATACTTTGAGACAAGGTTTGAGATATAGCCGGGGGCAGAGTTGTGGATGGTTTTGTAAGTGGTTGTTAATATTTTGAATGTTATCCTTTGGGCTATTGAAAACCAGTGCAGGGATCGGCAGAGGGGGGTTGCAGACACTGAGCGGTTGGTTAGGTGAATGAGTCTAACAGCTGCATTCATGATAGACTGAAGAGAGAATAGGCTGTGTAGGAGGTAGGCCAATAATGAGGGAATTGCAATAGTCAAGACGAGAGATAACAAGTGAGTGGATGAGTAGTTTTGAGGTTTCATTGGTGAGGAAGGGGCTTATTTTGGAGATGTTGCAAAGGTGAAGGTGGCAGGATTTGGATAGTGATTGGACGTGGGGAAGAAAGGTGAGGTCCAAGTCAAGGATGACACAAATTATGTAATTGTGTCCAACTATTACATTCTGGGAAGCTTACATCAGCAGAGCATTGCTTGGAAATCTCATTTGAGATCTCATGGAAAGGAATTTCCCTCCCCTGAGATGATGTGCATGGTCACATGTCCTAGTCACATGTGCCAGAGTTCCATGAAGTAAATGGGAGATCTAGAAACCTACCCTTAGTAAACATGGCAACTGTCAGAAGACTGGGAAAGAAAAGAGAAATAAGTTATGCAAAGAATACAAAGCCGGCAATTATCTAGAAGTAAGTGTTTGTAGTTTGTCATTACTAAATGTTTCTAAATGTGTGTTTGTTGTTATTTTAAAGATATGGGTAAAGGTCCACTTTAAGATCCCTAGAATTAATGAGAAGAATGCTGTTTTTACTTCACACCTTACCTTTTCTATCAAGGGGATGGGGGTATGATTATGCCATAAACAATGTATAAAGTATATTGTACAGAAAAGGTTTGTTTTTTTTTTTAAATTGCACTGGGGTTAAGTTATGTCATCACTTTAGATGCAAAAACGCTTTGAGGAGTTAAAGCACACCAACATAATGTCAACAGAATTCTCTTTATTGTGTGCTCAGTGTCCTACTTTGGCAGAAGAAAAGATGATCATGTTACACTAAAACTGGTGTGCTTTACCATTTTGTCATTGTGGTTTCTGTTCTCTGACATTTCTGGATAACTTAGGGAATGTAGAACAAACAAAAGACAGAGTACCACTTGCTGATGTTAACATCAGATTTGGCCTAATATAGACAAGCCTGTGTACTAATTTCTGCCAGTAGCCTGGCAAAAACCTGATATTTGTTTTTATATGGCTGCCAGGTCACGATCTGCAAGTATAAACAATTATTTAGTTTAAATGGCTTCTTTTAAACTCGTTAAATGAGGACTGAAAGCTGCCAGTGGTTTCCACACAGCTTTATTTTGTATGCAGCTAGGTTATCCCTCAAAACAAGTACAACTTGCACCTTTACAACTGTCTCCGTGTTCAGTAGTGTGTAGGTCAGTAGTAGTTCAGTGTTTAGTAGGTTTAGTGGCAGCTGGTATTACTGTATAGTCATATGTTGGCCCTCCTGCATTCTTCACATAATACTGCATAATGATTTTAAACATATAAACATATATCCTTGCTATAATTATGT
>NW_017306468.1:1457549-1485748 GCF_000935625.1 Nanorana parkeri | reverse complement strand
GGTAACTGCGAAATGCTGCATATGATTATTATGTGGTCTATTATCTACCCAGCAGGGGGAGCTCGTATTGCCTTTTCATATGTTTTACTCTTTCTCTTTAAAGAACTCCAGGCACAAAATTCATCAATCGCACTGCATGGGTTAACTGCTCATTTTGGTCTTGGGAGGAAAATAAAAAAGTTATACTCACCTGATTCTCTGAGCCGGCTTGTTCTTAGACCGGTTCTTCCAGCTTTGCTCCCTCTCCCCTGCAGCAGTCTAAGGTCCCTGAGTCATCACATTCTATATGCAGTGTATAGGACATGAGGACGCTGAGGGGTATACCATTGCTGGAGCTTAGAAAGAGGCAAGCAGGAGGGAGTGCTCTCACAGCTGGCCAGCTTGAAGGATCGGTGAGTATAACTTTGTAATTTTCCTCCATAGACAAAAATGAGCAGTTAGCCCTTGCAGTGCAGGGGTAGCCGCACTGCAAGGGTTACTAAACATTTTGCCCGGAGTTCTTCCTGGAGTACGCGGTCCAGTTCTGGTCACCAGTACTAAGAAAAGATGTCCTTGAGTTGGAAAAAGTCCAGCGAAGGGCAACCAAACTAATTAGGGGTATGGAGGACCAGAGCTACGAGACGAGGCTACTAAATTTAAACATGTTCACATTAGAGGTGAGGAGATTAAGGGGGGATATGATTTCCATGTACAAAATGTTTAATGGTGGTAGCAACATTAGCGATAAACTGTTTAAAATTAACTCCGTTACAAAAACTAGAGGCCATCACCTAAAATTGATGGAAAAAAAATTCCAGCACAAGGGGCGAAGGGGGTTCTTCACAGTAAGATCAGTTAGGGTCTGGAACTCACTGCCACAGGCGGTGATTTCAGCAAATAATGTGGAATTGTTCAAGAAACTTTTGGACGATTTCTTAAGGGACCGTAATATACAGGGGTACAGGTACTCCTAGAATGAGATCCTAATAGGTTGGACTTGATGGACTAATGTCTTTATTCAACCTCAAATACTATGTAACTATGTAACACATCTTGTGAAAAGCCTGTTGTTTACAGAGCTCAATGTGAAATTTAGCTAGAAATAAAAGAGTCAGCATTGCAGCTCACCTGAATGGGAGATGATACTTTTGCGGTCCTTTTTCAGTAGTTAGCCCATAAAACTCCTAAAATCTTTTCACATGTATTAAATGATTATTTCTTTAACACATAATAAATAGGCAACTATAGAACTTCTCTTATTAGAAAGTTCCCAGCTTGAAGGCAAATGTTTCCATAACTGTTCAGAAACCGAGCTATGAGGTTGCACCTACATTTGTTGTAAAGTTTAGTGTAGCCTTTTGTTCTTTGATATCAGTCATGTTAGGCTGAATAAGGGTGGAATTCCTAAGAGAAAATCAATAGTGTATGGGAAGAGGTGTGCCCCAAAATTAGAACTTCATTTCAGTTACTTTTAGCTCTCATATGATACACATAATTGCATTCACATGTCTTAAATTGTGGAAAAAAGACCAATCAAGGATTGGCCCATTGGTTGCAAGGGCACAAATGGCCCTGGGTGTAGTTCACTTGGATGTTCGCCAAACCCAAATTTCCGGCTGGGTTTCCCGAACGTCAGCGCGAACCAAATCAGTTTGCTCATCACTTTTCTTACAGTACAGGTTATATATTGGTGCTGTCTGCAAGCGCTACCTTAGCTTACTGGCTAAAAAGTATTTAGAATCCAATATTTCTGAGAGTGCTCTCTGGTTCCTTCTGCTGGCCCTTTGTCACAACAGGTCAATAGAGACAGGGCATGCGTCACCTGGATATGTGTGCTATGTAAATTCAGTGTACAACAGTGGAGATTTGTACCACAGGCACCAGGAGGGGTAAGTATAAACTTTTCTTTTCAGGGCAACATATTTTAACTTCTTTTAAACAGCATCAGAGTCGCTTTAATGACTGAATCCTGCTTTACTATTCTTCAGATAGAATAGGGTCATTCCTTACTAAGCAAAGTAAAAGCACTGTACTCATGAAACATTTGAAATGCACAATATGTTGAATCCTTGGGTGTTTTCTCTGCTTCTTTTGCTATGCCAGATCACATTCTCACTTGACTAGATTGTGCATGAGTTTATGGGCAGACCGGGGAGAAACAAGAAGGAATAAATTGTGTGACTCAGGATTAATTGAGTGATAAGTACAAAGTGTGCATTGAATGAGCGAGGATGGAGAACTTTTAAAAGGAGGTAGAACCACCCACTGGCATCTTCTGGAGCTGCATTTAATGTATCTATTTTGAAAATAGCCACTCCAATGTATCCCTCATGAGCAGATATGACCCTGTGTATTGGGTGGGTGCTCGAGTGATCGCAGTTGCTACTGCTTAAGAAGGAAATATTCAAAAAAGGTCACTTGCACTCCAATAAATATTCTGTCAATTCTTCTTTATTGACAAATGGTATGTGACATTGTAAACTGACGTTTTGGAACCATAGTGGTCCCTTCTTCAGCCAAACAAAGTGGTATCACTTTGTTTGGCTGAAGAAGGGACCACTATGGTTCCCTTCTTCAAAGTGATACCACTTTGTTTGCCTGAAGAAGGGACCAATATGGTTCGGAAATGTCGCTTTACAATGTGACATACCGTTTGTCAATAAAGACAAATTGACAGAATATTTATTGGAGTGCGAGTGACCTATTTTGAATATTTCCTGATTTGTAAAGAGGACCCAACATCAGATATTTTTCTCATTTAAAACGCATGCCATGTAATGTGTAAGTATAACTCTTATCTGTACTTTATTTCTTCTCTCAGAGATCACAGTAGTTATTGTGAACCATTTATGTTCAGTCACTATCCAGGATCACTTCCTGAACTGAGATGCTTTCTCAGAGATGGCACAATCAATGCCTCATACAGTTTCCTGTTGTAGGCTCTCACCTTGTGGCTTGCTACAAAGTTACAATATTGCAGTCTGATCACTAGAGGAGGCGACACCTAAGAAATGCTTCCTGCAGCAGGCTCATGACATCATCTCAGCTTAGGCATGGTTCCTTCCTTAATGCTCAAGGCTTTTATTTTTAAATGATACTGTTACTGTACATTGTGACATGTTAGGAATTTGTTCATGAAGATTTGTAAATTTAATTAAAGTTCCGAATTAAAAAAGTAATAAACCGATTGCTTGAATTTGCTATGAAAGTAGAAGTAGTTCACAAGCTCTGCTAAAAACAAAGCTGTACAGTGCCAATATAAAGCTGTAACACATAAAGGTAGTGAGTTAATGACTATTCCTCCCTAAAGCAAGCAGAAACCCTGTGTATGTGATGGTTGGACAGAGCGGTGTGCCAGACACAATATACAGTAAAAGGAGACAGAAGATAATGGTAAGAGCAGGGCTTTGGGTTGTAGACTATTGCCAAACAGTAGAAGTGATCTGACTTTTTTCCTATTTGTAAGAATTGCTGAACTCTAGCAGACAAAAGCTGCCATGGTGGTTGAGTAAAGGTAGACTGACAAGTGTGAAGTGTCCTAGGCCAGCTCATACATGTCTGCCTGTTGTAACGGGAAAGTGTAGGTCATGAAACCCAATACTTTCATACACCCACTTCTTAGTTTTCAATGTCTGTTGCCCAAATATGCATAAGTTACAAAATGAATACAAATAACTACATAAACACAATTACGCTTTATACTGAATGTAGATATTGCAACTTTGTTGTTCTAGTGACAATAACACAATCCATTTGCATAGAGCATACAAATTCTGCAAGATGATGAGGTAACCCATAGCAACTTGATGACATCATACTGTAGTAAGATATATAGAACAAAAAAAGTGTCTGGTTTCTAGTACTTTGCACAGCCTCACTACTCTTTGCACTGCTTAATGAAGAAACCTGAATGTTATTATTATTATTATTATGATTATTATTATCAGTGTTTAGTCCTCTTTGTACTTCATCAGTAAAGCTGTGTATTATTGTTAGGGGTAGTAGTTTTCATTACTATTTGAATTTAATTAGTAAGGTTATGTATTATTATAAGTAATAGTAGTATGCATTGTTTTTTGTACTTAAGGAATAGAGTTGTTTATTACCATTATAATTAGTTATAGTATTTATTGCTCTTTCTACTTTTAACTAGTAGTAATAGTAGTATGCATTGTATGTAGTTATTATTTTCAGTTGTAGTATTTATTGCTCTTTCTACTTGATTTATAAAGTTACATATTATTATTATCATCTGCAGTAGTAGTATTTATTATTCTTTGCACAATAAAGATTTATTATGATTATTATTATGATTAGTATTATTATTATTAGTGGTAGTAGTTTTTGTATAAAGATGTACATTTATATTAGTATTAGTATTATCATTATTAGCAGTAGTAGCATTAGTCTTATACGTTATGAATAAATCTCTATATTATTATTTATTTTTTTATGTACTCTGAATAAAGCTGTATATTATGTATTTAGGTATATTTTATTTTTTTTAAAAGCTGTAAATTATGATGATGACTATTATTACTATTATTATGATCATTTATAGCTCTGTGTATGTTTAGAATGAAGCGGTATGTTGTTATTATTATTATTATTGCCATCAATAGTAATACTTATGCGTACTCTATGAATAAAGCTGTATATTATTATCAGTAGACGTATAAGTGGAATTCATTGAGCTTATAGAACTGTACTCCTGCTAAAGCAAATCAGTTGTAATGTGCTCATCAGAGTTTTCCGCATCAGCAAGTCTTTTCATTCCATGTCTTGCACTATGTTTATATTGTGTGAGGTGTGTGGGGGAGTAATGGGAAGCTGTAGGTATCAGGGAGGAGACTAGAGGATACATAGGTGAGAAGGGGAATGTACTTTGTCTTAGTAACACAGCAAACTCTGAGCGAAGGAAGGAATGTTTCTGCTTACATAGCAGCTTCAGAAATCTGTTGGAGGGAGGAGGGGGCAGCTTTAAACCTGGCAGCCTGAGAGCAGAGAAGCAGCAGCTCAATATCATCCTATTTAACAGCCCCGTATAAATTTATGACAGGCTTCTAATAGGTTGTAACGTTTATTCAGATGAACACGGCACAATGAGGCCTCTCCTCTACTGACACATAATATTTTTAGCAATTATATGCACCCACTTCAAGGAAATGAGGCCTATATACATTCATGTATGTAGAGATAACTGCATGACCTTGCAATTAATACCAGCAATAAACAGCTGCCATTTTGGAACAAAGAAAGGAATGAACTTATGTCCAATGATTATTTAAAGCGGAGAGCTGTGCCATTTGTTTAATACATCACCTTTCATGAGTTTGATCTACCAATGGTATTTAATAAGGAACAAAGGGAAGCTAAAAATAGTTAGCAACCTTGAAAATATCTTCCATTGTTGTGTTGTAAACCATTAGAAGCTGAAGGCGTGATTGCAATGGGTTATGTACATATGCACTTTTCTTTGTCTTATGAAATAAGCCCCCGCACATATATCTCTGGTTAATAAATGACGGTGAGCTGGGATTGTGGTGAAAGAGCATAAACAGACCTTAGAGTAGGTTGGCTTTGCCAGATTGACCTCAACGTCATGAAATATCTGAGCCACTGAACATAAAGTGATTATCTTCTACGTGCTACAGAGGAAAGAAAAGCAGTTGGTTCACAATAGCTGATTAGATTCTGCTTTCTTTTCCGAGTTCCCCTTTTTACTAACTGTAACGTACCTATTTGGCATCTCTTCAGTTTTACAATTTGCTTGGTGTTTGTAGGATTTTTTGGTGACCTCCGCCTGACTAACACACTGATCATTGTGCTGTACACATGCTGTGCTGCTTGCAGCTGTGCAGTGATTCATGATAAACCTTCTGTGGCTACTTCTGGCTTTTTCCACCGTGTGGCTCGTGTATGTTTTATTGTATGTGCAACAGCTGTCTATGGCTGTCATGCAATTTACCTTACACAAAAAGTGTAGCGCTGCTGATATTCATATGCAAAATGGCTGTTATCAGATTTTTCTTGACAGTTATGTCCTCCAACATAAAACAGCGGTGCCTCTCTGTTTACTACTAAAGTTCCGTATCTTCAATCTCTTTTTTCTTCTCTCATAGTGCTGATGCTGTACAATGCCGCCCACACATGCATCGCTTTCACATCTATTTTTTTTAGATTCAATCAGGATTTTCAGTTGCATCTGTGAGTGATTGCTTTTGGTGTATAAGGGCACAGGGCACATTTGTTTTTTGTTATTGTTTATGATCATTGTGATCAGGGCCGGATTTCCCACAAGGCCCGGCCTCGGGGCAGCCGGGAGTAGAGGGGCAGCAAGGGTGAGGAATTCCTACCTCCTGATGCCCAGGACATGCAAGACCAGGCGCCGGGTGGGAAGTTGTTTTCTACATATAGCCCTGCTTTGGGCAAGCAGGGCTAAATGTACAGCAGGGAAGCCGGGAAGGGAATGTACAGCAGGGAAGGTTTTGTACAAGTGCTCTCGGCGATGTTGCCAAGATCACTTGCATGCGGCCAGCATACTGGGGGGAGCATTGAACAACCTGGCATTGGGGCAGCAGAGAGAGTAAATCCGGCCCTGATTGTGATCACAATCTTCTCCAGGGAAGAGAAAGATTTAGCCTTGCAGTGGGTCCCCTTCTCCACTGCAAGGTTCAACTGCTTGTTTTGCCTAGTGGATGATGAATAAGGCGATATACACTGCCTGGCCCAAAAAAGTCACACACTCTAATATTTCGTTGGACCGCCTTCAGTTTTAACTATGGCACGGACTCATCATGGCATCATTGTGATAAGCTCATGCAATATCACAACATTGTTTTCCGTCCAGAGTTGCATACATTGTTTACAAAGATCTTGTAGTGGTGATGGGAGAGTCAGATCACTGTGTAAAGTCTTCTTTAGCACATCCCAAAGATTCTCAATGGGGTTAAAGTGACATTAAACCCTCAGATTTTTTAACATAAACCAATACTGTAATGTGTGCCTTACTGTAATCCATGGTTGTTTCCCTTCTCTTTGCTGCTCTTCCTTTTAAATCTGTATCTCTTCTCATGCTGGGCAGAACTTCTGTTTTGCAGCAGACTGCCTTGTCTCTGGAATGGCTACATGGTGTCTGTGTGAAGGTTCACAACCTGAGCCAGCACTACAGGAAGAGGCACTCAGCTGCAAAGGGAAGTTCTCCCCAAGCATGAGAAGAGATACAGATTTAAAAGGAAGAGCAGCAAAGAGAAGGGAAACTACCATGGATTACAGTAAGGCACACATTACAGTATTTTATTTAAAAAAATCTGAGGGTTTAATGTCACTTTAAGGTCAGGTCTGTGTTGTGGCCAATCCATGTGTGAAAATGAAAAATGTTCCCAGGAAAGTATTTCTTACAATTTTTGCCCAACACTTACAGTCACCATCTTTCTAAACAGCTCCAACTTTCTCAGCTCTGCTTCCCTGAACCTCCTGTCCATTACAAGATCACAAGGGAGAGAACAGTCTCCAGCAGCTGTCCATCTACTAGCTTGGAGATACAGAAGAAAAAGATAGGAGGGTGGAGGAGCAGGGAGAAGGGGATCGGTTTGCCTTGCTGTGTCTCCGAGCTTGTGGAGACGCACACAACTTACTAGCACACACAAGGGTGGCTCCATAGGACCCTGCAAGGGAAAGGAGCCACCCTAAAACAGGATTTCAGTGCCAGTGCTCAGAAGACCAGCTGATTCTGCAGGAACCTAAAACCTTTAAACATCAAGGAGCAGCATCCATTGTAAGTGATTTACCCAGCATTTAAAATAGGTTAAAAACATTGTCAGGGTTATTCAGATAAGGGTGAAGAGTATGGAGAAGGCAGGAGAAGTGAACAATCTAGGCCAAAATAGCTGATTTGGAAAAATTCTCCAATTCATCTCACTTTCCAGTTCAGCTATGTTGTCCCAGATTGTTCACTTCTCCTGCCTTCTCCAAACTCTTCACCCTTTCGTGAATAACCCTGTTTGATCTTAATATCACTTTAAGCTGGCCACATACGGGCTGAGGGCTGGTTCACACCACAAACCTCTGGAACGCACTGTATCGCAACACGGCCGACTCCTTGCACTCGGGCACAGGAGGGGGCGTGGAGGTGCATTAAAGTCAATGGCACCGCAGCCATGCCTGCCGTCTGCAGTGCGATCGCCCGCACCTGAACGCATGGGACATCGGTGCCTGCATTTCGGTCCAGTGTGATCTGCAAAAATAGTGCTTGCAGCACCAATGTGCCACATGTTCGGGTGCGGGCGATCGCACTGCGGGTGGAGGCAGCCGGGTTGCAATACAGTGTGTTCTAAAGGCTGACCGCTGAGGAACACACTGTTTGCGGGGTGAGCCGTCCCTGAATGAGAGAAAAACACTCAGCTTCCCTATCCACGCACTCACCTACAGGAACGCGGCTGATGGAATATCTGAACAGTGACTGCAGCTGTTTGGCTAAATATATACTGTACAAAAAAAGTTTTACGCACACAATTTCCACAATTGCACATTACGCAGCTAGCAACTTTTTGAAAATCTCACCCCCTTTGTACAAAAATAAATAATATTAGTGCAACACAATATATATATATACACATTATTATTACCCATTATTTCCAATGAGGACACCTGACAATGTTGGTTGGGGGGTTACCCTGACTTTGTAGAGAATTCCTCTCACTTCCTGTGGCACCCTGGGGACAGGAATGCCCAATGGGAGGCAGATAACACAAAAAATAACTGACAAGAAGTTTAACCCTTCCTTACTGTATCAAAGAAATGTTTGGGCTATAATTCCTCTTTGAAGTATATATAAACCCAACCACTCAAATATGAAATAAACTCTAATTGTTAATGGAATTTCACAAACTGTTTTAATCTTTAAATCTCTATACCTGATGATGCCATGAAGGGCCCCTCATTCAGGCACTTTTTGGTATGGGGTGACATCTGTTTCTTAACTACACTCCTGCATTTTCACCTTGTCACATGCTACCCTTGTGAAGGCTACCAGTGGCCATGCCAACACACCTGGGTGGGGGAGTTAGTGATGGGGTTTGACAGGGTACTGGTGGTGCACATTCATGGCGCTCTGGCTGGCATCCTGGAGGTGCACCACCGAGCTCTGACCGGTGTCCTGCCCAGTTCACTGACATCACTGGTTGCTAGGAGCTCAGCGTAATGCCGGCCAGAGTTTCCCAGGTTGCTAAGAGCTTGGAGGGGAGATGTGTATGGCCCGTACACATCTCCCTGCCCATCTCTTAGCAGCCTAGGACAATCTGGTCACAAGCTGCCTCGTTATAGGGACGGCCCTAGTTGTCACTATCAGGAAGTCTGTTCTCAGCAGTGATGTGCAGCTGATACTGGTAAGGATGTATGTATGTAGGCAGGAAGTGGCTGAAAGAGGCTGGTGGAGATCAGCAGCACTTAGATGTAAAGGAGAATAAAACAGCTTTTATGAAAAGAAGAGATACTTCTTCATGATATACAGTTCTTTAGCAAAGTAAGTGTCATTCAGTAAGAGTTAAGAACTTTACTGCATATATGTCATTAGGTGTGCTAAAGCACTGTGGGGGGAATTTATCAAAACTGGAGCAGACAAAAGTTAGATCAGCTGTGCATGGCAACCAATCAGCATCCACTTTTCATTTCCAAAGCTTAACTGAACAAACTGAAGAGAGAAGCTGATTGGTTGCCACAGGCAACTGCTCCAGATTTTGTCTGCTCTAAATTTGATACATTCCACGTGTTTGTACCCTTTTTGACCCTTTCCTGCATACATGCACTCCATCGATGGCTGCTTGGCATTTCTCAAGGAAGGTTTCCTGATGGTGACAAACGTTGTCCATGCCTGTGCAATGTAAATCAGCATGGCCGCATGATGTCTCCATTGTGGAGCGTGTGACAGGCTGACAATGAAGGAGAACAATTGAGAGACAAGGACAGAGCTTTGTTACCCTACAAGACATGCCTGAACAGGGACCTTCATGGCGTGATTTCCAGGCATTTTTTAATGAAAGCTTCTCATTTAAAATATTATAAATGACTTTCATAATTAGATGAAAGCTTCTATGAGACTTTAGTCATTGTGTTTACTTTAAAGCAGAACTCTGGCAAAATTTGTATTAAAGGAGAACTATGGGGTTAAGTTATGGGGTTAAGATCTAGAGGCAGAGCCAGCTGTACCCGCCCCCTCCCCCGTCCGTTCCGCCAGTCAGCGCTGGAGGATGGGAGAGGGGAGGGGGGAATCAAGCCCCTCCCCCTGTCACGGCAGAGGGCCGGGACAGGATCGAGAGGTGATCGAACGCCGGTATGTGTTCGCTCACCTCCCGATCTACTGAGCCGACCTGTGACAGTCTCATTGTCACAGGTCGGCTGGAACTGAAGCACTCACCTCATAATTCTCCTTTAACCCTTGCAGTGGTGCTGCCCCCCGCATTGCAAGGGTTAACTGATTGTGTCTTGGGGGGAAAATAACAAAGTTATACTCACCCAATCCTCGTGCCTGTTTACTTCTACCCTGCAGTGATGGTATGTCCCTCAGCATCCTCATGTCCTATACACTATGTATAGAATGTGATGACTCAAGATGGCCAAAGATTCCAAACCCAGGTGAAGATGTCCGCACCGGCAGTCACATTGCTGCAGAGGAGGGGAAGATACAGAACTTTAGTTCCCCTGTCATGTGGTCAAGTTCACAAAAGCCTTTTATTTCATTGTGAAATATAGTTGCTATTTGCGCTTTTTAAAAACAGACAATTAAAGGGTCAGTCCACTTAAAACCAATATTTCAGTTTTGGTTGATGCTGGAGAGCTGAACCACCTGACAGTTTCTTTTATTGAGACATCTGCAAGTTCCTGCATCTGCTCATCTGCTGAGGCCATTATGGGGGTTCATACTCTCCCTGTTAGATGTATGAAGAATGCAACAGGAGGTGCCAGACACACACAAGAGTGGGCGGGAATACCTGAAGCTCCCATATGGACATCTTGGGAAGTATGGTCGGGAGATTTCAGTATTGCAGAATCTGAGATATAGCAGAAGAAACCAGGGCCAAACCCAGCTCTGTTTAGTATATTAGAAATATTCAAAGAAGATTGCTGGAATGTTGGAACATGTACTTCATCAAGATGTCCAGCAATGATTTAGGATTTGGTTCTCACAGACGGGGCTATTAAGATATCTTAAGATTTTTCTTGTTCAATGCTTGATTCCCCCTGCCACGCTAAAGAACATGGATGGAGCAATCTCCCCTGCCGGCTATTACACATGGCTGTCCAGTGACTACAGCTGATTGTCTGCAGTCAAAAATTGATTTGATTTTGGTTTTGCATATCAAACTAAATGGTTCGGGTTCATATCTACTTTAAGACTTAAAAAGTTAGCCCATAGTAACAGTTTTGGCGTGTACTGTTTTTATTTATTGCAGTGTTCTGTTATTATATGTTTCCAAAAATATTTGGTGTCTGTGGTTAATAGTTTTTTTTCAAACATCTATTATTACTTTCTTGACTGACTTCCTTCCCGGTTTTTAATGCTCATTTTTTTTGTCTCTAAATCTGACCTAAAATGTGTAACTGAAGCATATCCAAATTGTAATGTTTGCCTTTTCTAAGATGAAAGCTTAAACTTGAACTGAAGCCAAACATTTTTTTTTTAGTTTTAGATTGAGTAAGGGAAGGTTATAACCTTTTTTGTCATTTGTGAACCATTGGGGAGATTTTACTTCACTTCCTGTCCAATATCCACAACAGGAAGTGGGAAACAATTCCTCCAAAATGAGGGAAACTAGTGTTTTTCCATCTACGTCTGTTCTGGCGACAACCCAATTTTCTTTCACTGTTACTGTCAGTGATAGCAGTCTCCAGGACAGATAGAGAGGATGAATCAACCCCTAATGCAGGGATCCCAACCTGAAAAAAACAATTTCAGGGAGGTGCCCTTCCTTCTCATTTCAGGGAGGTGCCCACTGCCCCCCCCCCCCCCCTTAAATTATGGCAGATAGCACAGGAAGCAATAGCTTCTTTGCTAGCTGCTGCCGTCAGAATAAAAAGTATTAAAAAAAACAGCATAGGAATGAATAGCTAGACTGCTTTTGGCTATTTCAGTTTGCATTATCCAATAGCAAGCTGGCTATTGCACCCGCCCTCTGCTGCTGTCAATCACTAGAAGAGGGCCTGATGGAGAACTTCAGGTCCCCCTCTGCTGATTGACAGCAGCAGTGGGCAGGTGCAATAGCTAGTATGCTATTGCAAAGTGAAATAGCCAATAGCAATCAACATATGCATTCCTATGCTGAGTTTTTTTTTTTCTCTGACTGATGGCGGCCGGGAGCCGCTATCTAATAGCGGGAGACTCCCAGAGCGTCCGGGAGAGTTGGGATGTCTGCTAATGGGGACATAGGCAGCAATACAAACCTTCACTCTATCCAAAACAAAAAAAAGTTTTGGCTTCAGTAGCACTTTAATTATGTCTTCTTCCAGTGGCTAGTCACATGGTCATTGCTGAGGCATTAGTCACCTGGTTTATTACTACTGGGCTTTGAATAAGAATCAGAGCTCACCAGTAAATGACACTGCTTGAACAGGACCCCTCTACTCCAGCAGACATACCAAATTTAGCTTTTTGCAGATCTACTATTCAGGTCATTACATTACAGTGGGTTATTTTTAAAATAAAAGATCTTTTACAGTTCAGGTCTGCTTTAGCTGTGAAAGTGTGTGGCGCTCAATTAAATAATAAAGGTGTAGATATAAAATGTTGGTTTTCTAAAATCGGTGTATGGATCCAGGTTTTGCCTCCCAGTAGATGACTGGTAAAGTGTAACATATGTCAGTGGTTGAAAGTTTGGTTTGGCCAGTTTCCCTTATAATCCATTTTTAGAAACCGTAGGCTGCAGCTGTGCTTCATTTTTGGAAGTTAAAGCATAACAGGGTGGAGAGTGTACAACAGCTTCAAAATATATCCAGATATACTATGACATAACTGGATTCTGTCATAAGTGACCTGTGCCAGAGTTCATGGGTTGGTTGTTGGCTATACAATAGCCTTGAGCTTTTATTCTCCAACCCTCCACCCCCACCCCATGAACCAGTGATACAATAAATCCTGGGGATATTGCACTTCTGTAATAGAAGATCTTGGTCAAATCTGAATTAAATGCTTATGGTCACTACTCACCGTAAACAGCTAGGGGACCTTCACAAAGTCAAAGGGTATATAAGTCTATAAATAAATCTTCACAACGCCCGCCTCCCGTGTATTTTATATATATTTTATAATATAAAGAGTATATAAGTCTATAGATCAATCTTCACAACTCCCGCCTCCCGTATATTTTTTATATATTTTATAATGTAAAGGAGTATATAAGTCTATAGATCAATCTTCACAACTCCCGCCTCCCGTATATTTTATATATATTTTATAATATAAAGAGTATATAAGTCTATAGATCAATCTTCACAACGCCCGCCTCCCGTGTAACCAAATCTCTCCAATCAGCCGCACGAACCCAAGGTCCACAAAAATCCAACTTTATTGTTGTAAATTCCATGCAAAGTTAAAAATACAAGGTATTCACTACCATAGTATCTCTCCCACTCCAAAGCCGCTCACGCGTTTCACCACCTGGGCTTAATCATAGACTTCTGCAGTCAAATTGGGATAAAACCTACTTTATATTTGTTACGTGTTTCAATTCACGTAGCATAATTTGAAAATGAAAGCAAGTGCTTTTTTACTTGCTTTAAAATCCTACCTAGCCTCACCTGTCCTAGCCTGTTTTTAACCTATCCTAATAAGGGTTAAAGATCTCAACAACAGAAAGAAGGTAAAAAGAATATCTTTTTTTTTTTTTTTTGGTATGCTGTGTGTAAGGAAACACATAACAAACATATAGGGGGGTTTTTTTTCCTCTCAAATGTGACTGCAAAAGTTCACGTACTTTTAGTTACGTTTAGTTCCACAGCTGCTACAGCTCTGCAGGTTGCCCATGTCTGCTCTATATGAATTGGGGGTTTTCATGTAGCGATCATATATTATTTTCTGTTTCAGCCTAACCACCAACTGTATAAATGTTCCTGATATGGTTTTTTAAATTATTATTATTTCACATTGGGGAGTCAGATTATAATATGACATTTATACATATCTAGAACTCTATAATTTCACATCGGAGAGTCATATTATAACATGGAATTTATACATATCTAGCACTCTATATTTTCTCATTGGGCAGTCACATTATACTATCGCAATAATACATATCTCACACTCTATAATTTCACATTGGGGATTCACATTATAATATGACATTTATACATATCTAACACTCAATTCTATATATAGGAATCACCAATCTTTTTAGTTTAAAAAAAAGGTGTCTTCACAGTTCTCCTCAGTTACAGGGAAATCACAGTCTACCCAAATTAGTAAGATGGAGCTTGGTGACCCCCAAACACTGTATGCCTTTTATGTGTTGATGTCCTAGGTGAACACATTGGGGCTGATTAACTAAAGGATATGTGTGCATGCTAGCCCACTGACTGTGCATTGGCAACCAAAACAAAATAGGTTCAGTGATCACTATTGCTACGTGTATCTTTACTCTACATATACATGCAGGTGTACGGTAACAATTTAGCCCTCCTACAGCTCTACTATTTTAAAGGACTTTAACATTTATTTTTGGCAAACCTATGAATAGAATAATACTACAGCTACCATTGCAGAGCTTCTTCTGAAAATGCTGGTGGGTTCTTAGCCCTTCAGCTTCACCTGGAACAAGTACACAAATCAAGAAAGTCAGACCTCCTGTTCTACATTTTTTTCAGGTCAGTAATTTGGTAACTAGTATCATAAGAAGGAGAGGTCAGCAATAGCAGACTCAATTATTCTCTCATGAAAGGTTTCCTTTGAACTATGGTTCTTTATAAAAAAACTAGAGGTAGGTTTTAAAGCTAAACTCCAACCTCACCTTGCTCCTCCCTTGTACTGAAATTGCTTACTTACATAATTTGCATAAGAAGCTGCTGCAAAACAGCTAGAGGCCACCTAATTTGCTAGCTGGAGGACATCAACCATTATCTAGCCTTTTCCTTCCAAGCCTTACTGTCCCTGACACACCCCTTTCAACCATTGGATTTCAGATATTTCAATCACGGATGGTCAACATCATATCTGGCATTACCTAGGGTGGTCTGCATTCAAATGCACCCTGCCTAAGAAATCCCTCTCCTTCAGAATGACATCCAACCATGAAGCCATGAAGGACTTGTGATACTTGCTTAACTGTTCCCAAGAGCCAGTCCACTGCTTGCATTGGAGCTGAGGACTAAGAGGAACATTGGGGCAGGGTTCTGTGATGTTTACAATACGCTATGTACAGCGCCCTGCTGGCTGTAACAAGCTATGATCTTTTCAATGCATAGAAAAGCAAAGAGACCTAGTGATGACATCACCGGATCTAAAACAAGGCATGTGATAAAAACTGAAAGGTTTTATTTTTAGAACTTCATCAGCATGTTGTTGAGGAGGAAAAGAAGGGACCAGGGAAGGCAAAAAATAAGCAGATTCAAATTTAGCTTTAACACATTGCTGAGAAATATTGGCAGAAAACGGCATGGACTGCTTAGACCAGTAATTCTGAAAACTAGAATCTCTACACAAAACTAAATAGTAGTTCTGCCAAGCCACATAAAAACTGACGAAAGGACAGAATGACTTAAAATGAGGAACCATGGAAAAGTTGTGTAAAATGAGAGAGGAAAGCAAAAAATAACCCATCTAGATTCTAAATTTGCACTAAAGGTAATTACATAGCGTAAATAGGTACTTTCATTATAGCATGTGATAATATTAAAAGTGGAACTCAACAGAAAAACATTTATAGTGTAGTTGCATGTTTAGTTATCTGATATGTTCATAATCATAATATAAGAAATATATATTAGGTGGTTCTATGGTTTGGCTGATCTAGTCTAGTTTTTAACTGGTTTCTTTCCTATCAACAGTATATACAAATGTGCTGGTAAATTCAATGTGTGCTTTAATGGAGAAATAATAATGATAATAACAATAATAAACAACAAGTAAAATTGCACAAACAGTATTACACATACATGTACTGTAGTACATATAAACTCAGGCACTAAAATCTCACAAACTTTAATAAGTTGATATAATTTTAAAAGTTCTTTTGAAAACTTCTGCACTTTTCAAAATAATTTACATCTGCTGATTCTGCCATGGTGGTCCTTGTTCAGGCACTTCTTGCCATAAGGTGACAACGCTCAGCCCCATCTCTCCATTGTGCTCCCCTGTTGCCATTCTGTCACACAGGTTTCCAATGAAGGCAACAAGTGGCTATTTCTTCATACAGATATCATCCACTGGTTTCACTAGTGATAAAGGGAAGTGGCTTTGGTTAAGTTTGCTTAAACATTTACCAAACCCACCAGGAATCCGTGTTCGATGAACATCCAAGTGAACTGAACCCCTAGCGCCATCTGTGTCACAGCATCATTGGTTGCCAGGATGTTCAGCTATCCGTCAACTAATGATGCTGTGCATGGTGCAAAGCGGCATTGGTTGCTAGGACCCCAGTGGTGGTTCGGCAGGTGGGAACTGGTAAAATGATTTCCCTGTTTGGCAAACTATAAACAGATTGGGTTTGGGTCAAATTCATGGTCGACCAGAATATCATCCCTAGTTGTCACCATTAACCTCTTGCCGTCCGCCCGTAGTAAAAAAACGGACGGACGGCACTGCAGCATCTGCGGGTTGCCGTCTCCAGACGGCAATTTTTTTCTGCTCGCGCGCGCCCCCTAGCGGGCACGCACGGGCAGAAAAGACCCGCTAAATGCACACACCCGTTACCGGGTGTTTCACATATAGGCGATCGGCGGGTCCATAGCCCGCCGATCGCCTATATGTGCTCGTTCGCGGCACCCCCCCCACCAGGGTTGTTATCCCCCTATATAATAGCAATACCAATAAGTGCAAAAAAAATAAATATAAATAAAAAAAAATAAAAGTAACACATAAAAAAGTAAAATAAAATAAAAGTCACATATAAAAAAAGGGGAAAAAACCCCCCCAAAATGTTTAACTCCCCCACCCCCACGTTTACGCGCCTATAAACGTAAATACGCGTCCGGTGCCCCAGCGCGCAAAAATTACAATTGCGCTACACATGTTACATATCGCCGCGAACGTCGCAGTGAGAGCAATCATTTTAGGGCCATCAATCACTGATAACACTAAACTGATGAGCGGTAACAGCTTTTAAAGCGTCGCCTAGGGCCAATTTTGGGTATTATCGTTTTTTGAGGTTTCGCGCGCGCACGCAATTTTAAGGCTTGACATGTTTAGTGTCTTTTTACCCGACGTGACCCCATCTTTTATATTTTACCAAAAAATTGGGTAATAATAAATGTTTTATCATTTAATATAGGGGAAACTGTTTTTTTTTTTAAATTTCGGTAATTTTTCCTTAATATAGTAAAAAAATAAAACCCCCAGTGGTGAATAAATACCACCAAAAGAAAGCTCTATCTGTCCCCAAAAAAGGGTATAAAATTCATTTCAGTACAGCGCTGCATGACGGAATAAATGTCAGTCAAAGTACCGCAGCGCTGAATACTGAAAAATGGCCTGGATGGGAAGGGGGTTTAACACCGCGGATGTCAACTGGTTAAGAAACTTACCCTGAGAAATCTCATACAGCCATTGCTGGGGTATATGCATTTAGACAGGAAGTGGCTGCAATACAGTTTAATGAGATCAGCAGCGCTGAGATAAAACAAAGGAAGACAAAAATGTGAAAACAAGTATTTTATTAAAATAAGGCAGTTCTATATGATACATGGCGAGGTAGCAAACTAAGGGGTCTATTCACAAAGCTGCCGAAGGATCTGGCCGTAGCTTCGGCCGATCCTTCGGCTGGCTTCGGCCCCAGGACCCCTTCGGTTCAGGAGAACCGAGGGGGTGCTGTACGGGCTATTCACAATAGCCCGTACAGCTCCCGATCACGGCCGAGCAGCTCAGTCGAGCGCTGAGCCGTGCTGAAAGCCGAAGCTGGCCGAGTACTTTTTTCACTCTTTTTCTGTTCTGCTCGGTGCCTCTGAGGGACCGAGCAGAACAGCCGAGCCAAATGCCGCTCGGCGGCATTCGGCTATTCTCTCACTGCTGTTCTGGATCTTTCAGAATAGCCCGAACAGCAGTGTGAAGCCTGCCGGAGGTTCGGCTCAGCCGATCCAGATGTTGGATCGGCTGAGTCGAACTCCTTCTGCACTTCGGGTCAGCCGAACATGCTGAGCATGTTCGGCTGATCCGAAGCCACACGAAGCAAGCCGATGTACGGCTGATTTCAGCCGATATACGGCTGAAATCAGCCGTACCAGCCTGAAGTGAATAGCCGAACAGTGTTCGGCTCACTTCACTTCTAATCGGTCATTCACTCGGCTGCCCTCGGCAGCTTTGTGAATAGACCCCTAAATATCATTCAGTTGAACATCCAGTATTAACGTGCAGATCCGTAAACAGACTTTTATACTCAAACTTTTTTAGCATGTAACATAGCTAAAAAAATCCGGTGTATTTGATAATAATATGGCACATTTACAGTTAAACAGCGAGCCAGAAAAAGTGTCTGGAAAACAGTTATTATCTACTGCAGTGAAACACGCTATATGAATATTCCATTTATTGAAAGTAGACCTACCCTTGGAATTTTGGCCTGTTTTAAACGTTCCCACCCTGCATACTCCCACTAGAAGCCAGTTTATATTAGTGATTCTGACTCCATTTGTAGTATCTTCCACAAAAGTGTCACTGTGCTGGTGTAAGTTAATGTGACATTCCATCTGCAATGCAGTAAAGACAAAATGAGAACTGAATACAGTATGCTATGTTTGGAAATCTCTTCACATTTTAAAGGCACAGCTGTGGCATTCAAACTATGTTTATTTTTTCTAAAAAAATACTTTGCAAAGTTTAATTATATTTCATTTTATACATATTAAAATTATGTTTTGATGGCTGGTTTCATTTAACAAATATAGGCCTTCGCTTGATTTAATCATGGCCATATAATTAAAAGAATATGAATGCTGAATTAAAAAAAAAATTAGAATTATATCTGAAGCCAATGTTTTATTTTAGTTTGGGAAACAGTTAAAATGGTTAAAATCCCTTTTTGGTGTATGTGTCTTATTGGGACATTCCCGCTTACTTTCTGTCCCGGAGACACCTCAGGAAGTAAGGGGAAATACCCTCTTAGGCAGCAGTGACTGAAACAGGTGACCTTATTGTGAATGTTTACCTCTATACCTGTTCTGGTGACAATCGGGAATTTTTGGATTCCCCCTACTTTTTGCCTTGGTGATAATCGTCCCCAGTAGAATAAAACTGTAGATGTTCTTTAAGAGAAGCCTGTAACAGTAATGAATATTCAAAGTTAAAAGCAGGAATTTTAAACTGGGAACAAATAGGATACTAGTCATCATCTTGAGCAGGTTGGCTCAAAAAAAAGTACTTTGCAATGGGAGCTTCTCTATTGGCAAAACTAATTTCAGAAAGGGAGGAACCAGTCTACGACATCTCCATTGATATCCTGCAATTCTATAGCTTCCTTTGGCACTTTCCTGTCTTTGCCTGCTCATTGTAATATGAACAGAAACTATTGCAGTGCTGTGCTTCTACTAAAGAGGAACTTCACCCTTATCTTTGAAATGACAACAAAGGCACCTTTAGAAATGTTTAGTAATGGCAATCTACAAACACATACTTCTAGATAATTGCTGGCTTTTTATTTTTAGCACACCTTATTTTTATTTTTCTCCCCATTCTTCTGACAGTTACTATTTTTACTAAGGGCAGGCTTCCTAAAACTCTGGCACATGTGACTAGACATGTGACTGGAACATGTGACCATGCACATCATCTCAGGGAGGAAAATGCCTTTCCCGGAGGTTTTGTGAGATTACAGATGATATTTCCCAGCAATGCACTGCTGATGTAACCTTCCCAGGATGCAACACTTGGGCACAGATTACATCACTAATGCCCAAGAGGACCAGAAAGTGGAAAACCAGTAATTGTAAGTAAACGAAAAATGTTTGTTTAACTAATGAATGTAAGATGATCAGCATGCAGAGCTGTATGCTGAGATGGCTTTTAGTGAAAGGGGTAAAGGTCCACTTTAACCACCTACCAGCTGGCCAAGAGTTTTCTGGATGTAACAGGCCGTCTAAAGACACAGCGCGCGCGAGCGGGAAACTGCCACAATTTAACCACTTGAAATCCGCGGTGTTAAACCCCCTTCCTGTCCAGGCCATTTTTCAGTATTCAGCTATGCGGTACTTTGACTGACATTTATTCTGTCATGCAACGCTGTACTGAAATTAATTTTATACCATTTTTTATGGACAGATAGAGCTTTCTTTTGGTGGTATTTAATCACCACTAGGGGTTTTATTTTTTAATATATTAAGGAAAAATTATCGATTTTAAAAAAACAACAGTTTTCCCTATACTAAATTATAAAACATTTATTATTACCCAATTGCTAAACTATAAGAGACGGGGTCACGTCGGATAAATAGACACCAAACATGTCAAGTCTTGAAATTGCGTTTGCCTGTAAAATCGCAAAAAAGTAACTCACCCAAAACTGCCCATAGGCCATTTTTAAAAAAAAGCTATTACCGTTCATCACTTTAGTGTTAACCACTTGAAGACCGGGGTGTTAAACCCCCTTCCTGGCCAGGCCATTTTTCAGTATTCAGCGCTGCAGTCCTTTGACTGACGTTTATTCCGTCATGCAACGCTGTACTGAAATGAATTTTATACCATTTTTTGGGGACAGATAGAGTCAAAAAACTACAATACCCAAAATTGGCCATAGGCGACGCTTTAAAAGCTGTTAACGCTCATCAGTGTAGTGTTATCAGTGATTGATGGCCCTAAAATGATTGCTCTCACTGCGACGTTCGCGGCAATATGTAACATGTGTAGCACAATTGTCATTTTTGCACACTGGCGCATCGAACGCATATTTATGTGTGTAAACGTGGGGGTGGGGGACTTAAACATTTTGGGGTTTTTTTTAACTTTTTTTATATGTGACTTTTATTTATTTTTTACTTTTATTTTTTTTACACTTATTGTTATTGCTATCACATAGGGGGATAACAATCCCCCTATATAATAACAAAGGCACACCGACAGGTCCTCTTTATGGACACATTAGGGGTCTCAAAGACCCCTGTCACCTGGGGACCCCAAAAGAAGCTGATGAAGCAGATTATCTGATTGACAGGCTATAGAGCCGCTGATCGGTTGTAGGTCAAACAGCTGGTAACGGCTGTAAAAAACGGGCGGGTTTTTACTGCCCGTGCACACGCTAGGGGGCGCGAGCGAGCAGGAAAAAATGCTGTCTCATGACGGCACACCGCCCGTGCGAGTCTGCTGTCCGTCCGTTTTTTCACAACGGGCGGACGGCAAGAGGTTAAAAACAGGTTGTGATGCCTGTTTATGTACAAGCGATTCACTGGCTATAGAGCCGATGGATCGCTTGTGAGAGATGCCGATCATGCGCCCCCTCCACAGCACTGGTCCTGCGCTCTGCTGTGCCCGGGGCGGGCCGGGACCAGCACTGCAGCTTTCTGACAGGAGATCAGAGAGAGAGCAGTACACGATCTCCCTACGAGCTCCTCTCCATGTCAGAATGGGGAAGTGATGTATATTACATCACTTCTGCATTCTGCTGTCACTCTCCGGCTACAGAACCTCCAGAGAAACTGGTGAAGCCGATCTCTGCTTCATCAGCTTCTTTGGGGGTACAGGGGTGTGGAATTCGTATCGCCCGATGCCCGGGACATGTAGTTCCGGGTGCCGGGCAAGTGCTTTTTTTGCTGTCTTAGCCCTGCTACGGACAAGTAGCAGGGCTGGTTTTCTTTTCCTAAAATGAGCACCGAGAGCGGCGCTGCGAGCGGGGGACGTGGAGCGACGAGAGCGGATGGGCGGGGACGGAACGCGGAGCGCTGAGAGCGGGGACAGAGCATGAAGCGTTGAGAGCGGGGGCGGGGACAGAGCAGGGGCGTGGAGTAGTGAAAGGCTCTGTCACCTCCCATAGCCTCTGTCCTCCGCTCGTTCCTGTCAGACTCACAGGAGTTCTAGCAACAGTGCCAGCTAGAACTCCTGTGTTGGAGGTGACAGGTTCAATAAAGAGTACCTGTCACCTCCAAATGCTATCACACAGGGGATTGTTAATCCCTGTGTGATAGCAATACAGTTTTAAGTTTTTTAAAAAATTGTTTAAAAAAAATATAAAAAATGTAACTAAATAAAAATTAAAAAAATAAAAAAGGCGATAAAGTAAAAATAATAAAACAAATGAAATGTTTTTACAAAGTAAATAAGAATTAAAAAAATAAAAACCAGCCACGCTGCCCCCATCTGCATGCGAATAAACTCGCAATGTTTTCAACTGCGATCGTGTGCAACCACACGAGCAGGGCTGTATTGCAGTAAGAAAACGTGCAAACTGCCTGGCACGACTAGGTGCCATTAGAAAATAATGGCAGTGGCAGCACAATCGGCAGTGGTGTGCAATCGAGCGGATGGCTGGGTGGTCACGGAATCGCACACCACCGCCGATCGTGCTGTCAGTGCCATTATTTTCTAATGGCACCCCAGTCATGCCAAGCAGATTGCGCGTTTACCTGCTGCAATACCGCCCGGGCGATCACACACGATCATAGTTGAAAACACTGCGCGGTGCATGTCGTGAAAATAGGTACATCTACCTTTTTTTCAGCGATTGTCACGCAGATGTAACCCCATACATGTGGATGCAACCGCTGTATGCAACCACACACGATCGCACATCCTGGGAATCCCCAGGTCTGCACCAACCCTAAAGGGTAAAATCACTTTCCCAAGTAATTCGGGAAAATGGAATTACCCGCACAAATCTCCCTCCCACTATATTTACCTTTCAGCAAACGGTCCTTCCCTTCCACCTGTACGGGTGTACTATCTGTACCTGTTCCATGTATTCTGAATTTCGCTCGCACATTTCAAGCACTCATTGGTCAGCGCAGTCACCTGACAGCACTGACCAATAAGAAGCGCTTCTTAGCACAGCTAAATACGGTTTTGGTTAAAATAATTTTTTTTGCATCAGGACAAGTAGATTGTCATGAGGGACAAGTAGATTCGGCCCCCGCTTTAGTCCTTGGACAAGTAGTTTTTTCAAAAATTTCCACACCCCTGGGGTACCTAGGTTATATTAGGGGTCTTGAAGACTATTGCACACATTACGCTGCACATGTTGCATACCAATGCGAATGTCAAAGTGAGGGCAATAATTTTAAGGTCATTATTCACTGATAACACTAAATTGCATAGAGCAACCACTTTAATGTAACCTGCAGGCTGAAAAAAGAAAGTAAAATAAATCTATCATTGTATGCCAGTTTTACTCTGGTCAAGAAACTCTAGATTTCTGATTAGTTGTTATGGGTCTCTATGATCGTTGCCTTATTAAATATTTTAGAACCACAGTTGACATAAGACACTGACAAACGGGGGAAAACTGGATCTTTAAAGGTTAGGAACGCTTATCGTGGAATCAATAGAAGGGAATACAATATATGGGTTATATAAGGATCTGTATATAAATAGCTCTGGGAGGTCTTGCAGCTTAATGCATCACCATGATGTTGGATCTGATTAGAATGCTAAATATAGAAGTTCACAATAGCGGGCAGCTCGCTTGTGTATAAGAAATCATTTTCTTGTTATGTATTTTTGTGTTTATTTTAGTTTTATTATTGTGACCAGATTATTTGTAGTCAACATCAAACAGCCCATATTAACTTCAGAAAACAAACACTGTTCTGTAATGAATGCAATATTTAAAGCATGTGGCAGTCACAGATGGGTAATAGATGGATAAATGACTGATGTATATGTGCAGAAAAGTGATAAAACAATGCGGCTACATTTCTTACACACTGTAGGACTGTGTTACTATTATTAATTTGTGTGTGACAAGCCCCTGCTTCTAGATGTGATGTTAACCAATGGTTTACTTTATTTTTAGCAGAGGTTAGCATAGGTTAAATACCTCATCTGCATTCACCCTGAAAAGGCCTATCACTGATCCCTTTCTTGATTATGTCTCGCTGTCTAGTTTTGTCATATTGTAGGTCTGTGCTTGTGGATTTGAGAACATTCTCTTTTGTAAGAGCAGCCTGGAGTACAAAGTACAGACAGGGAGGTGTCAGGCAATGCTGCCTGGGATATGTACAACATAAGGCTGAAGAAGAATGAACGTTTGTGGCATTGTGGCCAGCATGTGACGAACCAAGGTAGTAAAAAATATAAAAATGGTAGTCACATCAATATCCAGTGGATTGACTAGGTACTTGCCATGGGTAAGTATTCTGCTTTAATAAAAAAAGACATACAGTATGATGCTCTGAAGTTCCAGTGGGTTGGGTTGGACATATAAAAATATTTCTTTGTAATCATCATACAGCCTAAAAATTGGAAATAGTAATTATAGCATTCAAATGTAAATATGGGAACATTATTCCTATTACTGGAAAGCCAAAAGCAGTATGTATAAGTATATGAATAGTAAAATGATACTCCTGACTTCCCCAGACCACAGCTGACAACACTGAAGATAAAAACATTATTAGATTCCAACAAATGTACTGCCAACCTGCCTTCAGACTGCCCATTCTGAAGCGTTTCAACCTTACGGTCATAGTCGTCAAAGCCGGTAAGGATGAAACGCGTCAGTGGTAGGTAGGAGTAAGCAGGAGTGGCAGTGGGTTTATTGAAATCTAATAAAGGTCTTATGTTTGCTGTGTGGTGCCTTCATTATGGAGTATTGAGACACATAGGGTGTGCACAGGCTCTTAGCCTACACTCCCAAACTATGAAGGTTAAACAAGTGTGAAGTGGTGATGTTCCTTCTGCTGGTCGAAATAGTAAAATTATGTCATAGCATAGCTTAATACAGCTTTAGGTTGAAGGAAACCTGTACTGAAAGAAATATGCAGGCTGCCATTGCTGATCTCCTAAAAATGCTAGTTGTCTGGCATTCATTGGCATTAGCAATGACCTGGAAAAAGCATACATTGAGCAAAGAACTCCTGATCTGCATAGTTGTTCCTGGTCAGTGACTGAGAAACTGCTGAAGATACTGAGTCAGCACAGCAGCCAGCGTATTTAGGACTGGTTATCAACAGTAGCCTACTGTATATATTTCCTCAGTACATATTTCCTTTATATAGAAATATGTATTGTCCCATATAGTCAGCAGCATTCACAGCAACATACATAAACATACCAAAGCCCTTTCACACCCTTATGTTTTTTTCTAACAATAAAAATCTTAGTTGAAAGTTCCTGTAGATCTCTAGCAGTAAATTGTGAATTGACAAAAGTTAAACTCTCATGGCATTACTGTTTATAACCATACATATGCTATAACTAGCAAGAATAGTGAATGACAAACATAGGGTGTCCCAGAGGCTCTGAAACCCATTGATAAAATACTTACTGACAATTAAGTGATATTAAAGTTAAAAGGATTTTAAGTTATTTCAAATGCTGATAAAATCACTTATAATGGATTCTGCTCCTTAGTGTTTAAAAGTTTGAGCTTCCTGCAGAATCAGCTGGTCCCCTGAGCATTGGTCCTGATATAGGGTCGCTCCTTCCCCTTGCAGGTTCATTTGGAGCCACCCTTGCCTTCACAAGCACACAGGCACAGCAAGGCAAGCCACATCCCTGCTTCCTGCTCCCTCTTCTACTTCCTCCATTCTCCAAGCTAGTAGATAAATAGTTGCCACAGTTTATGTTGTCTCTTGTGATCTTGTACTGGGCAGGATGTTCAGGGAAGCTGAGCTGAAAGACTTGGAACTAATTGTTCAGAAACAAGATGACTGTGTTTGAGCAAAAATTTAAAGAAAATACTTTTGCTGGTCAATGTATTTGTGTTTTATCTGCATTCATTACTGAAAAAAGATTGAGGGTTTAATACTACTTTAGGACCCATTTACACTATTGTGCTGCAGTAATACAGAGGAGGAGAGACAGTGATTTTGAGCCTGGGGAAGGGTAAAGAAAAAACAAATCTTTTAAACTTTTTTCTTCTATCCTGGTTAATGTTTGGTTATTCCACCTTTACTCCTAAACTGACAGTTTTCTACCATTCCAATGTCAAAATATTTACATTAAAATGCAAATATTCAATATACATAATAACATGTAGTATAACTACTATTTGTTCTTTTAACGTGTTTAATCAGATTTGAAACCAGAAAAATCATTAACAATATGAAATGTTCCATAGAAACATTCAAAAACTGTTTTCAATTTCACTGTAGGAATAGCTACTAAGAACTGAATATGCAAACTGGTACACTTGTAGCATTCATATGAAACATTCTTACTAACAGCACCAGTCTCTGGAACAATTTATAATAATGTCTTAATTGAAAACAATACAAACCATTGAAAAATAAAACAGTTCTTATGTCCAAGTCTTGTGTCATATCATTATGGACCCTACTAACCATAAACATATGTGCTTATTCAATTACCAGAGCAAGGAGCAAAGTGCAATCAGAATTGAATTTACTGTCGCCAGACCACTACAAGATAGGTTCTGATTGGTTGCTATGGATACTGTATTTTTCTGCTTGCATTGCTCTGTTGGCTGGGTTAATATATTTTCTATCTGTACCTGCTAAACAATGACCATACTAAAATATTATACTCACAATCACGGACGGACAGACAACACATGGGGCCCCCGGGCAATATAAGATTATGGGGCCCCCTTGTGCTCCGCCTATATATAATCCCCACCCATCCACAAGCTCCACCCACATATACATTGTTGTATTACAGAATTAGTTATCTGCAATATTTTCAAAATGGCAGGTCTATTCTTTAAAAGTTGAACTTAATTGCAGTTGAATTAGTAGGAGAATTGTAAAATCTAGACCAATATAGGCGATTTGATTTTGACCTAGATTCTTCAGTTCTGCCAATTATCCTGGGTACATTTCCAACTCTACATTTCCAGAACTAGTAGGAATAGAATTGACAGGGGAACTGAATAATCCAGACCTTAGACCACAACCAATGCACTGCAGGTCACAAACCAGAACCATTAAACGGGCACTTATCGGGGAGGGGGGCAGCGCAAGGATTTTTGCCCTACATCTGAATGACCAGTCAGCATATCTGCATTAAAGCAACACTAAACTCGTTAGATAAACCTTAAAAATACATTCAAGTACCTCAACTATTGACCAAAATGTATCTTATTTGCATATCACTGAGCTGTAGATCCTCAAATCATCTCTGAATTGGTGCTGACACTGCCCTTCCTTCTGGAGGGTGGCTACGTTGGTTCCCCATGGTCTCTGTGTGTGTTTTTAAGCAGCCACCCCTCCAAGTTCGCTCCTGTGATAGACTATAACTTTAATGGAAAGAGAGATTGTAGTCCATCACAGGAGGGAGCTTGGAGCGGTGGCTACGTTACAGCACACACATGGACCATGGGGAACAAAAGTAGCCCCCCTCCAGAAGGAAGGACAGTGTCGGCACCAATTCAGAGATGATTTGAGGATCTGCAGCCGAGTGATACACAAATAAGATACATTTTTGTTAATAGTTAAAGGTACTTGAATGTAAGTTGGTTTCAATTTGCAATAGCCAATAGCAAGCTGGCTATTGCACCCGCCCTCTGCTGCTGTCAATCAGCAGAGGAGGACCTGATGGAGAACTTCAGGTCCACCTCTGCTGATTGACAGCATCAGTGGGCGGGGGCAATGGCTAGTCTGCTATTGCAAATTGAAATAGCCATTAGCAATCTAGCTATTTATTCCTATGCTGGGTTTTTTTTTTGTCAAGAAAAAACACCAAGAAAAACAGAAGGGAAAGGTTTACTCTGCTAGATAGAGCAGAGTAAACTTTTGCAGGAGAAAACGTTTCTCTCCCGGCTGTCCGGGAGCCGCTATCTAATAGCATCTGGGAGAGTTGAGATGTCTGCTATTGCCATATGAAATGCTTCCCAAACTGTAAACACTCACTGTCACAAACACCTTCATTTTTCCAGTTTAACCTCCTGTGAATTTGCTGCTACCTACACCTTTACATA
>NW_017306468.1:1421929-1457505 GCF_000935625.1 Nanorana parkeri | reverse complement strand
AACCACTTGTTACATCTCCACTGCCTCCAGTTCATAGTGGTGGACCTAAGGAACAAAGGACCCTGGTGCAAAATTTTTCTCTGCCCCACTCCCAAGGGGGTAGGGGGGTGATGGGTCCAGATCTCACTGGCCCCCCAACACCTCCCCCCAGTCACACACTTTTATTTTTATACAATTATATAGCTCTGACATATACCGTAGTGCTGTACAGAGAACACTGAGCCAGTCACATCGGTCTCTGTAGAGAAGAGCTTACACTCTAATGTAGAATACCATCAGCTATAGTCTACAAATCCTAGCAATAAATTTTACAGCAATGCAGAATAATAATATATGAATTTGGTACATACTCTGTGCTGGCGCTCTGCTCCAAGGTGCCGGCCTGATGTCTCGGGCAGAGGGTCTCAGGAGGGGTGCGGAGGGTCCCAGGAGGGTTGAGTAAGATATCAGGAGGGGAAGATGTGCAAGCAGCAGAAGCCCTGTAAGCGGGCACCGTGTGGTTCCCCAGAAGAGCTTCACAGGACCTAATGCAGCAGAATCAATTTTAAATAATACATTGCTGAAGTGAAGAGGTCAGTTGTAATGCAGAGGTCAGTGGGGTGACACAGAGCGCAGAAGTCAGCGGCGTGACGCAGAGTGCAGAGGTAAGTTGTAACACAGAGTGCAGAGGTCAGTGGGGTGACCAGGGCTGTGTGGTCCTCACCATGGTTGTGTTCGGGTCTCACTATGGCTGCGTTCCGGTCTCACCAGGGCTGCCCGCTTGTCTCACCAGGGCTGCGTGCTTGTCTCACCATGGCTGCGTGCTTGTCTCACCAGAGCTGCGTGCTTGTCTCACCAGGGCTGCGTGCTTGTCTCACCATGGCTGCGTGCTTGTCTCACCAGGGTTGGGTGTGGGTCTCACCAGGGTTGCGTGTGGGTCTCACCGGGGCTGTCTGCTTGTCTCACCATGAGACAGAGGTCAATGGGGTGACCAGGGCTGTGTGGTCCTCACCATGGTTGTGTTCGGGTCTCACTATGGCTGTGTTCCGGTCTCACCAGGGCTGCCTGCTTGTCTCAGCATGGCTGCGTGCTTGTCTCACCAGAGTTGCGTGCTTGTCTCACCAGGGTTGCGTGCTTGTCTCACCAGGGTTGCGTGCGGGTCTCACCAGGGTTGTGTGTGGGTCTCACCGGGGCTGTCTGCTTGTCTCACCATGGCTGCCTGCTTGTCTACTCACAGCTTCGTGCTTGTCTCGCCAGGGTTGCGTGCGGGTCTCACCAGGGTTGCGTGCGGGTCTCACCAGGGCTGCGTGCTTGTCTCATCAGGGCTGCGTGCTTGTCTCATCAGGGCTGCGTGCTTGTCTCATCAGGGCTGCGTGCTTGTTTCATCAGGGCTGTGTGGGCGGCAGGGTCAGAACATGGCTGTGCGGAGGGTGCGGGCGGCCACGATAGCTGTGCGGGCAGTGGGAAGGAGGAGGAGCTGTGTGTTATAGGTGAATCCTTTTTTACTGCAATGCAGAATGGCATAGGCTAGAGAGGACTACACATGCCAGCAATAATTTAAACAGCAATAGCATTACTGTATAAAATACTGCTGGTATTTGTAGTCCTCTATAGAGGGTTTCATTCTGCATTGCTGCAATGCAGAATAGCACCTGCTATAGAGGACTACAAATACCAGCAATACTTTAAACAGCAATAGCATTACTGTATAAAGTACTGCTGGTATTTGTAGTTCTCTATAGAGGGTTCTATTATGCATTGCTGCAATACAGAATGACACCTGCTATAGAGAACTACAAGTACCAGCTATACTTTAAACAATAATAGCATTACTGTATAAAGTACTGCTGGTATTTGTAGTGCCCCATAGAGGGTTTCATTCTGCATTGCTGCAATGCAGAATAGCACCTGCTATAGAGGACTACAAATACCAGCAATACTTTAAACAGCAATAGCATTACTGTATAAAGTACTGCTGGTATTTGTAGTTCTCTATAGAGGGTTCTATTATGCATTGCTGCAATGCAGAATGGCACCTGCCATAGAGGACTACAACCACCAGCAATACTTTATACAGAGGCCCCAGGCTGCCGCATCACGTACCTGGCTGCCTGCAGCTCCTCCGGCTCCCTCCTCAGTATCCGGTGGCCGGCGCCCCCCCGCCCCCACCATCTCTGCGCTGGCAGTAGCGGTTTGTGTGCGTAGGATACTGGGCCCCCCCACCACCACTCCGAAACTTCCTCTCCGCGGCCCGGATCTGTGTCCCCGTCCTGCCATCACTCTGCCCATCTCACTCCCTTCACCCCGTCCCGGAATGCTGGGAAGACTACCGATCCCAGCAGGCCGTGCGCAGGGTGATGGGGAGCAGGGGCCACGGGCCCCCTACTGGCCACGGGCCCTCGGGCAGAGCCCAACTACCAAATGGTCAGTCCGCCCCTGCTCACCATACATATGAAATATTTCCTTAGACTTTGTACTCAAGGCACCCTTTAGATGTATGCAAAACCTTGGAGTACCCAAGCCTAAAATGTAAACAAGTAAATGTAAAAAAAATGATGTGTGGTTCCCCAAAAATATATATCAGACCCTTATCCTAGATAATGGTCTGGTGTGAATTTTAAGGGGGGACCCCACACAAAAAACCCTCAAAAACTATGTGGAGTTCTAAAGCCCCCCCCCCTTACATCAGAGTTCCCCATTTACATCAGGAGCCCCCTTTCCATCAGCATCCCCCATTCACATCAGAGTTCCCCATTCACATCAGGAACTCCATTCACATCAGGAGCCCCATTCACATCAGAGTTCACCATTCACATCAGGAGCCCCATTCACATCAGAGTTCACCATTCACATCAGAGTTCACCATTCACATCAGGAGTCCAATTCACATCAGAAGCCCCCTTTACATCAGGAGCTCCCCTTCACATCAAGAGTCCCCCTTCACATCAGAGTCCTCCCTTATAACCATCACCACAGCACAGCTGTGGCAGCATGACGGAGAGTAGGAGGCAAAGCAGGCGTGGATGGAGACAGACTTCTGTCCTCTTCTGACTGCTGGGGGAGGTCCTGGATGCAGCCCGCCCTGAATTAGCATAATGCATTTTTATGGTGCTAATGCCAGCTTGCCTGTACAATGGAAATACATGATACTGTGCAAAACTTTGAAGGTGCCCCTCGCAAAGCCAGAAGGCACCCTGGTTGAGAAAGGCTTATGCAAGTTGTGCAAGTCCTATGTAATGTATCATGTAATGAAATATATGACTCACCTGATAAACTACTGTATTCCTTTTTTAATGTGGAAGTACAACCTCCTATCCCATACAGCCAAGGAAGGTGCCATCTTGGCCTCCATTTAGATTGCAGTTGCCATGGTCCTGTACATGTGATCAGCTATGACACAGCCATTTGAGGGCTTAAAAGTTGGGTTGGGAGCTGAAATTAGCACACCAGCTACTTTGACAGTTGGCATGCCTTAAAAGTAAGTGTTTTGGGAGACATTAAATTGGTGGGTAATTAAAGTTCCTCTTTAGGAAAGCAAAAAGTATAGATCTGGAACCATCTTAAGTGTTTTCTCCTTAGGAAGCTGGTAGATCAGATTGTGCCTGCCAGCCATTTTCAATCTGGAGCTGTGGCACTGGATCATGTCACTCAGACTCCCAGCAGGTTGTTTAACCAGTAAATTAAATTTGTATTTATTTATTTGTTTAATTAATGTATTTATAAACATTTTCTTTTAACTACCTGATTCTTGTAAAGGTGGCCATACACCTTACGATTATCGGACGACACTTTTCGCCCGATGATCGAACCGCCCCATTATGCCCTGATTATAGCGAGGTTCAATTAGCCGTAATTAAAGAAAAGCACCTGGACGAATTGCGGTAATCAACCGCGCGTATTTTCGTTTGCGCATGAGCAGTGTAGATCCTACGATTTTTGACGTACGGAAACGCCACTAACCTTGCAATAATCGTACGATCGACCAAAGTTTTCAAACATGCTTGAAAGTCAAAAGTTGTACGATTGTACAGTATTTGCGGTTGTACACTGCCCATACACCTTGCGATTATCGGACGAAACCGCGAACGCATACGATTATCGGACGATAATCGTAAGGTGTATGGGCTCCTTAAGCAGTGTTTTTAATGGGAGCCTGGAGTACAGGTGAGAGAAGAATATTTTGTGTCATTTAAATGTATTGCCACTAGGGGCAGACTATGCATATGCTGCACTCTTTATCTGCTCTGGTTCAGTAGGTTGTTCCTAAGTCAGCAGGTTGCTTCACCAGAGTTTGTTTTCCTTCACTAGTTAATAGTCAATGTTTACAATAAAATTACCTACCATTACCTTATTTTCACATTTTTAAAAAATAACATGTATTCTTTTTTATCATATCAAATGTACTTACATGTACTTGATTTTTTATTGTCTGGCCTCACAATGATTCGTGCAAAATAAATCCATTGATCCTTCCATATCCTTCCAGAAACCGAGTGCACTCCTCTGCCCTGTGCAGTATTAACTCAAATAATGTTATCAGTAAGTAGATTATGACTACAGGAAACCTCCCTCTTATGTTGTGGAGATGATGAGATGGTGTTCTAGGGTGACAATACTGCTCCTTTATAGATACAGTACAGTAAGTGAGTGTTGTCACCCTCAGACAGGAAGGGTGTTACTCACTAGATCACCATGTGAAAATAAAAGAAAAAAAAGCCTAAAAAAAGAAAAACAAAAGCAGCCACCACATGTAACAACTGGTAAGTAGCAGTAAGTTTTTGCTCTTCAGTTTAGATAAACTTTCACCTCACTCTGCTCTAGCAATGTAAGATTTTCCAGTTAACATCTAGGAAAAAGTATGTTGTTTACAAAAATTGGAGGACAGAATAAAGTTGATTGTAAAAAAACAAAAACAAATGTGAGACGGTACCTGTTAACATTATGGGTTGCCATGTTTAAGGTAGGCACATATCAGGCGCCTATAATCCGCTCTTTGGGTGTATAAAGGATGTTGTTTTAGTAGGATGTCCACATTCTTAGGGAGGTATGACAAAAGTCTGACACATCTAAGCCTTTAATGAAACTTGCTTAGATGGCTCTATTGTAAAACATACACTCCTTTCCATGCAGGTTGTTAACTATCTTCATATGCAGGAAACCAGTCAAAGAGAGACTGAGATGACAGAGAACTTTTATGTTTATGTCTGGTGAGTCAGAGGGAGGGGTGGGGGGTTTAAGCCATTGTCAGTCGCTAACAGACACTTCAGAAACATTATCAGTTAATTTATAACATTACTTGATGACCTGCTGTAGACTAACATGCAGTGCCAGTTATCATAGCATTACTTACAGTATGTATGAAAGGGGACCTGTCATAGATTTTTAGGAATAGACAAGAGGTGATCTGTATTAATTAAGATGCAAATATCAGCAGATCTGCACGGTCTTTATTCTTCCTTCTTTAAAATAAAAATATTTTTACAATGAGAGGCCCTAATCCCCTCTCTAGTGATTCTAGCCATGCACACCCTGCTGTGGGTCTTACAGCAACAAGGTTGGCAAGAATGCAGCCACCTTCTATATTTATACAGCCTGTATATCTGTTAACATTGAGCTGGTGTTGTAAGAATTGCAAAACCCTTCACCATTCATAGCTTCATAAATTGCTATGGTGCACTGGCCTGCGTCCTAGCAACCAGTGGTGGAGTGCGGCCCATTTACTAGTTTTCTCGCAACACATGGCACAGTGGCATCATACAGCATCATTGGGTGCTAGGATGCTAGTTGTTGGTGCACCATTATAGCCAATGCAAGCCGGTGCACCATAGATACCAATGCAGTCGGAATGACCATTATAACCAATGACCCTGCGGGCCTGCACAGTGTCATTGGTTGCTAATTCGCTGGTGGCCCCATAGTATCATAGGGTATTATGGTGAACCCACCTGCATCCTAGCAACCAATTATCCTGTGCTTCTCAGCTACCAGTCAACCAATGACCGATCAATGTTTGCTAGGACACAGGGAGGTTTGGCAGGTAGGTAAACTGGGCAAATCATTTGCCCGCACAGCTTGGGTTCAAGTCAAACTCATGGTTTATCTTAACCTGAGGCTCATCCCTAGAGCCTATTTAGCCCTCCCAGCTCTTATCTTACTACAGAATAATCCGCCTTAGTGTTGTAGAGATGGAAGAGTAGGTGGGTTTGAGGGGTTTAGCCAAAAAAACTGGGCAGGGCTGACAACACTCACTCCACAAAAAAAGCTGTGTGTTAACAGGCCCCAACCGGACATAGAAGCAGGGTGCATTTCAGGCAGACGAACAAGTATTTTTTGTACTGTTCGGATCTTTAAAGAGAAAAAAAAACATGTTACATTTCAGGGATGTACTGCATGTTTGTTTTTATTTATTTTCTTTGCCTTGACATATGTTTTAAGCAGGTTTCTCTTCAGATTTATCAAGGAGCAAATGTGATTATTCCCCCCCTATTCAGCTGCTTATTGTTGCCTATTTGCAATGTGCTAAATTCACTGCAGCTCATCTAAACTTGCCTGAAGTGCACGGCATATGCACTTAGGCAAATTAAGAAAATGTATGCTTAAGTGCAGAATAGTATACAAGTCGTTCTTACTTGGAGCCTGGAGTTGGCATATGACAACACATATGGCTGAGCAGCCTGGCAGCATCAATATTTGTATTCATTAGAGTGTTAGAGGAGTGATAGATCGCTCCCATTATGAAGCTCCAAAATCTAGATGGATCCAAAGATGGCAAGGAGGGGATACGTATGACAATTTTCAGGTCTCTGGAATGTATCACTTGATGACCATCCTGTAATGAGTTTATCACTGTAATGAAATAAAATGAATGTTTTGCTGTAAGGACATTTCTGCTATTAATGTTGTACATAAATCACATTTTAAAAGGAATGGAATGTAGAGATGGCACTTTATAACTCTTCCCTTATTTCTGCTCATTATAGAATACAGTTCTATACATTTGGCATTGTATCCACTTACCTCCCTTAAAGTGTACATAAACCCTAACAATAATCTTCTCTTATTTTTTCACTTTAGGTCTGTTAAAGCGAACCTTTACCCATATCTTCAAAATAACAACAAAGGCACCCATAGAAATGTTTATTAATGACAATCTACAAACACATGCTTATAGATAATTGCCATCTTTTTATTCTTTGCATACATTATTTCTCTTTTCTTCCCCAGTCTTCTCACAGTAGCCATTTTTACTAAAGGCAGATTCATATACAGGTGAAACTCGAATAATTAGAATATCGTGCAAAAGTAATTGCAGTAAGTGCTGCAAAAGGGGCCCAAACCAAGTACTGAGTACATATGCATGCTTGTACTTTTCAGAGGTCAGATATTGTTCTATGTACAATCCTTGTTTTATTGATTGCATGTAATAATCTACTTTTTTGAGGTTGTGGATTTGGGGTTCTTGGGGTTTTCATGATCTGTAAGCCATAATCATCACAATGATGACAAATCACGGCTTGAATTATCTTGCTTTGCATGTAATGAGTCTATCTCATATATTAGTTTCACCTTTTAAGTTGCATTAGTGAAATAAATGAACTTTGCACGATATTCTAATTATTCGAGTTTCACCTGTATCTTACTTCCTGGAACTCTGGCACATGTGACTAGTGCATGTGACCATGCACATCATCTCAGGGGAGGAAAATGCACTGAGATCTTTTGAGATTACAGATGAGATTTCCCAGCAATACACTGCTGATGTGACCTTCCCAGGCTGCAATGCTTGGGCACATTACATCACTTTTGCCAAAGAGAACGAGAAAGTAGAAAACAAGAATATGTAAGTAAAAGGAAAATATGTTTGTTTACCTAATGAATATAAGATGATTTCATTACAGCATGCAGAGCCACATGTTGATTTGATTTTTAGGCAAAGGGGTAAAGGTACACTTTAAATATACCATTGAAAACATTTTGTTATATCTGTTCGATATGTGCAGAAAAATACTTGATAATCCTACCAGAATCCAGTTAATGACTTCCTGTGCACTCTGCCTGTGATGACTGTTCCCAGTTCTTATCTGTAGGTTACAGAACACCTCTTCCCCATGTTAAGGTGCTCATACACCTTACAATTATCTGCAGATTTTCTGTGGTCAGATGGAAAAAGTGCAACAGATTGGCCCAGGTGGAGATTCCTCCATCCACACAGTTTAGTGTAGATGGAGGAATCTGTTGCACCTTTTCCATCTGACCACAAATCTGCAGATAATTGTAAAGTGTATGGCCAGCGTTATGCAGGTGATGGTAGGGGAAGGTGTTATTTAGTCCTATCACAATTCCTGTCCTATGCTGCTCCTCCATAAATACATTACAGTAAGTGAGCATTGTCACTCCAGGATATGAAGTGTTTTAATGGCAGTATCATCGGGTGGAAAAAAAGCCTGACAAAAGAAAAAAACTAATGCAACTGCCACATGTGGTGGCTGCAATATATTACATTTTTGTTTAGATACATTTTAAATGGTCACAATACATTTTTTTTATTGTCAGCCATCTTTAATCATTTGTGTAGCCAGAAAGCTTATACTGCTTCGGAATGAGCTCGATAGTGGACATAAACCTACAAATTATATTCTCAATATACTTTATGGATATCGTATTTACTTCTTGATCGCTTTGTGGATGAATGAGGCAATCAGACTACATCCCTTATTCAGGACACTATTAAGAACATTTATTAATTATCAATAAACCTGGTTATGAGAAAAATGTACTATTAGATTGCAGCTGCATATTATTGAAACCCCCCTCCTGTGGCAATACATAGCTGGCCTCTTCCACATTTTAAGTGTTCATGCATTTTGAGTAAAATCTGTCCCATCTATAGTGCCATAATGGTGTCAGGCCTTTAGAACTCATCTTCTGCAAATACACATAAAACTGTTGCATATGCTGTAAATGAGAGATAGTCTGATTTGTAATCAATGTGCAATGTGCACAAGGAAGGCTTAAAACCCATGTGTGGTCTTTATTGCTGTCTGTCTCAGCTGGAAAGAGTCACTCTGGAGTCTCTTCGCTAAGCACTTCCACTCAACACCAGTGCATGTGATGTGACAGTTCCTAAATTGGAAATGGCACAGGGGCCAATTAAAGCCTCAATTACACTTACTACGTGCACGAACGTGCAAAAAATATCACAATTTTGCATGCAGTCATGGAACACATACAAAAACGAGTGTTGGCTCATAGGGTGCCATTCAATGTTAAAGCATATCTAAACCCAAAAGAAAATTTTGTATAGTTTGCAGCGTATCAATCCTTAAATGTGGTGGCTGCATTTGTTTTCTTTTGGGTTTTTTTCTGTTTATTTTCACCCGGTGGTCCTGCCAGTAAGTCTGTTATTTGTCTGCTTCCTTTAACAGGCCAAGTTGTCCAGCAAAGGTGGCAGATAGATGGTTGAGACAAACCATTTAACACTGACGGGGTGCTTTCAATGGTCAACTTTTGTTCATTTATGTAGAACCTTTATCCCAAAAGGAAAAAAAAAAAACTTGATTTAACTGCCTAAAAACTGTTATCTGGAGATCAGAATTAATTTGCTATCCAAGTCCATCTAAATCTGCTAGTACATCTAACACTACCCACCCCACAGGGTGACAATGCTGCTGTCCAATGCTGGCCGCATTGATCGTCCATAGAGTGGAGCCACCATAAGACAGGAAGTGTGTTACTGGTCAGATTACTAGGTGAAAATAGAGGAATAAGAGAAAAAAAAGCCTAAAATACTAAAACTAATGCAGCCACCACATCTAAGGACTGCTAAGCTGCAAGATATAAAATTTTTGGTTTGGGGTTTAGATACTCCTTAATTGCACCCCAAACATGGCAAGCAAGATGAGCATAATTGGTTTTGTGTACAAAAACATACTGCCAAAAGCAGGTGAAGCTTACAGCTGAGACAGCTGCATGAGCTTCTTTGCCACATTTGTGGCACATAGGGCAGCCCATTTAAATCAATGGGACATTCAACAAACGCACAAAAACATGCAAAAATACTATGTGCTTTTACACACCTAGCATTTGTGAATGAAGCGTTAGAAATATTATTGAACAGGTTATAACTTCTTAAAATGTTGCTGTCTTGTGACTGGGAATAATTGTGAGAATCTAAGAGTTGTCTATTGAGCTGCACAGGAAATTCAAGGTGGAGATAAAATACATATTCATGAGATAAACTACCAATTCAATTATAATAAGCATTTCTTGTGAGAAAATTCAAAGCCAAATGTATGACATATGTATACGGATTGCACATTTTGATGGAACAAAATTAGGTAAAATAAAGAATTCAGTTCAATTCATAGACCTTGAAGTGGCCCTTGCACCACAGGGTCACTTATAAAAGGCCAGCCATGTTAAAAAAGCCCCACCTATACTTATCTTTCCAATGGACCATTTCTTGAAACGCTGCTTCTTTATTGTTCCCCAACTTCTGCAGGTAACTGACTCTTCCGGGGTGGGTCAAATATTTGTTACCCCCAGTGTCAAGCAGTGTTTGCTCCCTCTGGCTTGTACGTCATGTGGTGACATACTGTATGTGCTGGTGGGAGGAACCACTGTGTCTGGCGGAAGGGTAAGGTTTTAACACATCTAGATGTGTGGAATACCTGCAGGAGGCAGGGAGCAGTTAAGTGGTGGTGTTTTAAGACATAGGCCACCGGAAAGGTAAGTAAAGATGGGTTTCTTTTATAAGTGACAAGGTCACTTTAAGTTTTTCAGTAAATTGACCCCATAGTATTCTTAACCCTTTCAAGGCCAGGAGGATTTTGTGCCTTCATGATATTGATCCAGAGGTTTGTAAACTTACTTATTAACTACCTCCTGCCCGGCCGTTGTAAAAAAAAAACCGGGCGTCCGGTAGCTCTCTAAATTGGAAATGGCACAGGGGCTCAGACATGCCCCCCGCTCAAACATGCGTGCGCGAGCGGGAAATGCCCAATATTTAAAAACAGGCAGCGATGACTGTTAACATACAAGCGATCCGCCGGCTATAGAGCCGGCAGATTGCTTGTATGGGGCAACGATCGGTGTGCCCCCACCACGGTCCCCCCCGCCGTAGTCCCGCTGGTCACGGAATCCGCTGTGCTCGATGCGAGCCTGGGGTCAGCATGGTGCCTGTGTCACAGGGGATCAGAGGGAGATCAGTACACGAGCTCCCTCAGGTCCCCTCTCCGCTGCAAGAATGCGGAAGTGTTATATATTACATCACTTCCGCATTTTTGTGTCACTCTCCAGCTTCAGAAGCTGGAAAGAAGCTGGTGGAGCAGATGTGTTCTTCATCAGCTTCTTTTGGGGGGTCCTAGGTGACATTAGGGGTCTTGGAGACCCCTGATGTCTCCATAAAGGGGACCTGTCACATATTTTGCTATCACATAGGGGGGGTTTTATTAACCCCTCTATGTGATAGCAATAAAGTTTAGTGGAAAAAAAATTGCAAACAAAATTAAAGTCCCCCCCCAAAAAATGTAAAGTTACACATAAAAAAGAATTAAAAAAAACAAAAAATGTTTTCAAAGTCCCCACCCATACATACACGTGCAAACATGCGTCTGGGGCGCATACGTTCAAAAACGACGATTGCGCCCATTACGCCGCACATGTTACATATCGCCGCAAATGTCACAGTGAGAGCAATCATTCTAGGGCCATCATTCACTAATAACACTAAACTGATGAGCTGTAAAAGCTTTTAAAGCGTCGCCTACGAGCAATTTTGGGTATGGTAGTTTTCTGTGATTTCGCGGGTGCGCGCAATTTTAAAGCTTGACATGTTTGGTGTCTATTTACCCGATGTCTTTTATATTTTACCAAAAAATTGGGTAATAATAAATGTTTCCTAACATAATGTTAAAAAAAAAAACTTTTTGTTTTTCAAAATTTTCAGTAATTTTTCCTAATTATAGTAAAAAATAAAAACCCCAGTGGTGATTAAATACCACCAAAAGAAAGCTCCATCTGTCCCCAAAAAAATGGTACAAAATTCATTTCAGTACAGCGTTGCATGAGGGAATAAATGTCAGTCAAAGTAATGCAGGGCTGAATAATGAAAAATGGCCTGGCCAGGAAGGGGGTCTAAACACCTGGTCTTCAAGCGGTTAAAGATGCCCGTAGGATCTACTTCCTCCTTTTGTCAACACTCTCTCAGAGCCTGCCTCCTGAACTACAACTCAATGTCTGAACAATGTAACATTATCATTGCTTGCTGGAAGTAATGCATGATAGGATATATAATTTTGAGAAATCAAGATTGCATCACATCAAGCAGCAAGGAAAGAGATCCAAAGCACACTGGGAATCCAGGAAGTTGATGAAAGTGATGGGCAGACAGAAGGCAGCACTCACTACATAAAAGGGATTTTTTCAAGTAAGCTTTTAATGAATTAACAAAAACAACTCTAGTATGTATCCCTATTACAATGCTGATGTTATACCAGGACAGAATATGATATGACTTTAAATCAAAAAGCTTCAATTTTTTTATTATTATTACATTTTTTTAACCTCTGGAGTGGCTACAAAGTGCTTGTGCATGGTTTTTCCATCTATCTATCTATCTATCTATCTATCTATCTATCTATCTATCTATCTATCTATCTATCTATCACTCTTCTGAAAAATAAGGGGCTGAGGGAGGCTACATTTTTATGAGAAGACTGCTTTTGTTCTTTCAGGTGTTCAGCTCCCAGCACTAAGGCCCCGTTCACATGTAGCGAATTATCGTGCGATTTCCGCCGCGATATCGCGCATTTTTGCCGCGCAATATCGCGAGAAGTCGCCGGCCAATGCTATTCAATGGAGATGTCTTAACTCCATGTCGCGCGTCGCTCGTCGCGGTCGCAAGTCGCTTCTACCGGACCCTTTTTTCGGCGGATTTTGCGCAATTTTGCCCTTTTTCTATGGAGCCCGACGGAGAAGGTTGCGCTACCGTCGCTGGATCGTCGCTGGAACGTCGCCCCGAAAGTCGCGCTATCCCGGCCGTGCGGATCCGCTGCAAAAGGTATGTCGCTACGTGTGAATGGGGTCTTAAATGTAGTAACAGCCTGGACACAGCAAGCATATTGTAAGTAAGATAAGTGGCACTGCCTTGGGGGTGCGGGGTGGAATTGTGTATAGCTGTCCTTGTCTGTTAACAATAACAAAATAATCATTTCTCAAGTGAACCTCTTCACAGCCCTTTGTCAAAGTACAGAAATCATAATAATGTTTAACGTTTTAAAATAACCCATATCCAAAATGTAATTATTGTTTTTTATAAACATACTGTATTATAGAAAGAATAACAAGTACCAATGTTGAATAAAATTTATGTGACCAGTCTTCACATGTCACAGATAACATCTGGTCTCACTATATTTACGATGATGTTATCACTTATGTCCATAGCTCCTCTGTAATTTATCCAGTATACTGTTCTGTTTCCCCCTTGTACACTATCAATTACAACAAGAGGTAAGAAACTCAGATATGAAATTGTGCAGGATGCTGATAACCCCATATTTCAAGGTCACAATTAGAGTCATCCCACATGCATAGCCTAAGGATCCATTTCAATTAGCTTAATGTAGAGTCATGGCAAATCTGTGAATGTGAAGCTGATCAGAGATTAGGAGACGACACACACATGAACCGAAAAATTGATGAGTCAAGTAATATTGAGGGATTTTGCAACAATACAATATGCTAAAATAATAATAATAATCATTATCAGAATCTTAATGCAGGCAATTGTTGACAAACGTTATCACATGTACAATCACAGTGTGCAACCATAATTCTGCATAACTATGTATGTAAATGTGAAAAATGCATGTGAATGTACTGCAGTCCTTTTACAGAGACTGTTTTGACGCCTTCAGTATGGCCCCATGTTTCTTTATCAACTTGTTGTCATTCTGCAGGAGGTTTGCCCTTGTTTTATATGCTGACACAACCAATGACTTCTCATTAGAGGGAGCTGTTCTCTGAATGTGTGAGTCACTGCCATTTGGCTTAAATCAAAAAGCTGTCCCTTTTCTGCTGGGGGTGGGGGGGTCAGCCATATCATTGTGTATCCAGTAGAAATATCTTTTATTTTTTACATTTTACATGTACTATTATGTGACTGCATATTGCTAAATCAATTTCTGGGTTCACGTAAAGTGTATTTGCATCCAAAACAATTTTTGTTCCTTTTGGATTGAGCAGCAGCAGAGTTAGATTCCCTGTCAGCTTTTAACTGCTGTCTCTATCCAAAACTAGAAAACATTGTTTTAGCTTGATGTACAGTTGAATAATTGGATTTTTAAAGTTACCATGAAATTGATAGGAGATCTCTTTCTGATGCACTGCAGCAGAAGGACAGTCCTGGTTGAGATGAAAAGTGGAGACCACCTCAGGTCAACACCACCTTTTATAAGACCAAAAATTGATCTTTACAGAATAAAGCCACCAGCTCAGACACACGTCTTTTAGATGTGAAGATGACAAGGAAAATAATCTTGTACTGTAAGCAGGAATGGAAAGGACAATATCCCTGATAGGTGCCTTAGAGAATCAAGTTCAGATCCAATGGAGTCATGGGTAATCTATGTGAGAGACTTCCTAAACAAAGATCTTATTATCTCTTTGGAACAAGTTCTCAATAGCCAAGATCTGGCCCATGATGGTACTCAGGGCCAATTGTTGACCCAGGCCTGACAACAAAAAGTTGATGATTTGTCCCATGAGGGATTTGTCCTATGTAGTAATTCTTAAGATGAAAGCTTCTTTCCTCACACCAAGTAAAGTATACCTTATACACTATAATATATAGTGATATGGTAAACCTGGCAGGAAGTCGACTTCCTGACTTTTAACATATTGGGAATCACCAATTCAAAGATACCCATATCCCTCAAGACTTGGGCTTCAATTGTCGTGCAGCGGCCGTGAAGCAGGATAATAAACTGGCTCTTGAGACAAGGTCCTGACGATCTGGAAAACACCATGGAGGATCTGCCAGGAGTCTGATCATATCAGAATACCACATCCCTGGGAAATCCTGAGCTGTGAGGATCACTTAATTGCCTGCGTTCTGCCCAAGACAGAATCCTTTCTCTTTCAATGGCAAGACTTCTGGTTACTCCCTGATGTAGGCTACTGCTGTGGCTTTGTCTGAGTGGATCCTGATCACATGACCCATCTAATTGGGATGCTCAGCATTATTTGGACAATTAAATGGCTCCAGAATGGTTATCGGGAGACGACATTACTCTGGTGTCCATGTCCCTTGCACCAACATTCTGTCTAGGATTCTTCCCTAGCCTGTCAGGCTGACATCCGTTATAAGGGTGTTACAAGAGATTAGAAGGAGTATGAGGACTAAAGCAGAGGGAAACATTTCAGACTGTAAGTGTCAGGCCCTTGAGCAGGTGCACTGGAGTCAGAATTAGAGCTGGTAGTTTGACTGTGAGCTGGAAGAACTTGTTACAACAGGACTTCTTCCCATGTGTCTGAGATCCAACATGTTGCACTGCAAGGCAGGGACAGTAAAGCTTAAGGTACAAGGCTAGGCCTTGAATATTCACAAAACGGCTACTGGCAGAGGTTTAGATTACTGGAGGTGGCTAGATCGCTGTAGACAGGCAACAAAGACCAACTAAGGAGGATCCTGTGTCACTTTTGATAAAGAGCAGTGGCAGAAATGTGTTATCTTGCGCTGAATGGTGGAAAGAAGAGCACACAACGTGCAACACATGAAAATCCATCTACGGGGTTACGTTAGCGCTCAGTTTGTCAGCTTTCCATGAAAAATCAATGCAAAAGAATAAGAGTAATTATAGTGCCCAACAGTCTAATACATGAGGTACTCACAAAGTGAGTCTTCAGAGACTGGGTCACACCTTGTGTTGTGCCATGGCTCCAGACCAGGAAAGTGCTCTGTGGATAACTAACACAGTACACTCAGGTCTGAAAAGCACCACAATGTAGAGCACAGTGCCTCAAGGTCACATTCTAGACTAAGCCCAAAATCATCCAGTCCAGCATGGTACAGCCATCAAAGCAATTGCTGAAGATATGCTGATCTGGAAAGCTGCACATAGAGATTAGCTCAAGCAACTTGCAGGAGAATCTTAATTGAAGATACAATAATAATCCTAACTGTAGAAAGAAAATGGATAGCAAAAATATGGTTAAACTTTTCTCAGTAGAGAAAATACATCCATCCTCATAGGACACTAGCAAAAAACTGAGGTATACTCGGAGTGGGTGGGGGGGTTATACCAGTCTGCTCACTGCTTTTTTGTTAGCTAATGTTCAAATCCTCCTGTAGGAAGCAGTATAACACAATTGTTTCTGAATCCTGTGTCCTGCAACAAACGAGAGACAAATAACATTTCATTTGTACCCCTTGTAAACAAGGCAAACGTTTCAGGAATTAACACCTGAAAATCTTGCCTTTAAAAGTTAAATTCAGGTGCATATGAAACTATTTGCTGATTATAATAAAACAAAAATTTAGGGTTAGAGTAAGCATTTTATAGCTCATTCATGTGATATAGAGGCAGCGCATTGCCATTGCTCAGGATGACAGTGACAACAGTGGACCATGCCTAGGGAATAAGCATTGGCTCATCTACCCCAAAAGCACAATGTGACAGAATGACAATGCAGGGTAACAATGCAGGAGGGCAATTGAGAGTGTTGTCATCCCATAACAGGAAGTGCCTAAACAAGTACCCTTAGGCTGGATCACCAGGTATTATATTTATGAAAGTTTCAGAATAAAAAATATTGCAAATGTCTTTTCAAATGACATTAACATGTTACAGATAATATGAGAGTTTAGTGATTGTGTTTTTTACTTTTCATTTAAAAGTAGTCCAAAATGGGCTCTCTTTTTCTATCTCCTGTGAGGGGTGTCTTCTTCCTCTCTTTTTCTTTTCAAAACACTGTGTGTGGTTAATTTTGGCATGCACAGGTTGTCTTGTCCCTGATGAACAGTGATTTATTCAGTCAGTAGTGATGCAGGTCTTGGTAATGATGTGGAAATTCATTCAATTAATGTGAATGACAATGTTCCTGTGTTGGGCATAATTTTAACATCTTGTGTGCCTGAGTGAGCGATTCCCACACCTTCTCCTGGGCACTGGATATAGGAAAGGTTCATATAACATCATCATGTGGCATTGTTTTGAGAGAGTATTCTTCTTTTAGGGGAAGCTTCATCTTTAGTGTTGCTGACCCTGCAGCCATGATTACTCTTACCTAGGGATGCACAGATATATCAGCCGCCGAAACATATCAGCCGAAAATGGCACTTTTGCCAAAAGTGCCATTTTTTTGGCTGAAATAGCGGTGCATCTGCTTTCTCTCCTCCTCGCTGGGGGCTGCTCTGTGTCTCAGCGGGGAGGAGAGTAACTGTCACAGGAGGCCGAGTGGTGTGGAAGGAGAGTGCTTTGAGCAGCCGTTGTCTCTCCTCCCCGAACCGCTCAGTCTCCTGTCATAGATCAGGAAAGCGGTGTGTGGGGGCGGAGACAGCCATTGCTGTCACAGGAGGCTGAGCTCTCCTCCCGCACTACCCTGCTCAGCCTCCTGTGACAGCTGACAGGATGGAGAGCGGCTACAGACACTCAGCAATCAGTGATTGCTGACTGTTTGTAAATAATTGAGGACAGAGTATGTTTACTCTGTCCTCAATTATGAATGAATGGGAAGTGATTTACATCACTTCCTGTTCATTCATGATTGTGGATATAGTAAACACACTGGGGGGAATTTATCAAAATTGGAGCAGACAGAATCTGGAGCAGTTGTCCATGTCAACCAATCAGCTTCTATCTTCAGTTTGTTCAGTTAAGATTTGAAAATAAAAGAAAGACGCTGATTGGTTGCCATGCACAGCTGCTCCAAATTTTGTATGTTCCAGTTTAGATAAATTCCCCCCACTATGTCCACAAGTTATGAACGAACACGAACACTCAGTATAGAGTCTTCCTATTAATTTATAACAGAGGCTGCAGAAAAAGAGATTGAGGACTCTGTGTTCTCAATTTCTTTTTCTATTTTAAAAGTGAAATATCAGGGGTCTGTTTAGAAGCCCCTAAAAGTAAAGTAAAAAATAAATAAATAATTAAAAAATTATTAAAACGTTTATAAAAAATAAATAGAATAAAATATTGTTAAAAAATTTAAAAGTTAGAATAAAAAACAACATTTTCAGTGTCGGCCTGACATTTTTTTTTTCATTTCGGTTTTGTTTCGGTTTTGAAATGTTAATTTTGGTGCGCTCTACTCTTACCCAAATATCTGGAGTGTCAGGGTGGTATCTATTGGAGGGAGCTATGTTCTTTTCTCCTGTAGTGTTTTCTTATTGAGTCAAGTGCTAACTAGCTAACATAGTATACACTACTTTTCATTATCTCCCTATGCACTAAAGCATCCTTGTATGGACAGGAAGAGTGATTTCTAAATTGTATATACAGGCAAGTTTCACAGGTGTAGTGCAGTGCATTGCAAAATGTTGAGGAAGTAATCTGCATGTTGTCAGTCACAAAATTCAAGCGGAACTCCAGTCAAACAGTATAATGCTCAGATGAAATAGATATAAGGGAGCCGTTTTACCTTCAAACCAGTCCTCAAATTTACACATTGCCCCACACCACTGCCAGGTGGATGACACCACTTAATGTTAAGAAATACAATGGTGTCCTCTCTCTACTCCTAACCATCTAACTGGAGAGTAAAAGAACAGCAGGCTGATGAGATCATTCCTGTGCTCACTCTACTCTTTTCTCATATGAGCCTACTGCTTGTCAACACATTTGAATGCAGAACACCTAACTGGCTCCCAGTCCTTCATCTCCTGTTTCTTTGTCTGTGTGCTGCTGTTTAGGTGATTGCAGGCTGATGCAAGTCGAATGCAAGTAATTACACTAGTTGCATTAAAAAAATGAAAAGAAAATAATTATAATGATTATAAATTAACGTGCAACTGCATTAATTTATATCTGCCCTAAATTCACCTTTAATTATGAAGTTTAAATAAATTGCAATTCAGTGTGGAGGTCCCTTCCTGAAGTATGCTCTTGAAGAGCCTGTCTTTCTGCCTTTGTGACACCCTATGAAATCTGATTTTTTTTTTTGTCAACTCTTCCACATCTGTTAGTTTAAACTGATTATGAAAGAGGTATTCTGCCTTCACTGATACAGTAGCTCTTTATTGCTCAACTATGCTTAAAGTCAGGTGTGTCCAAATCAGATATCTATGAAAAGATACTTATTTAACTATTCTGCACTAAAACTTTATTATATCTCTTAATTATCCTGGTTGGTATTCCGAAATATAAAGGAAAAGTAATGGTGAAAAAAAACAATTTCTGGGTTTAACCAATCAGTTTTAGCACATAAATAATTTATGGTATTTTAGGGTATGCCTAACTGGGGGTGTGGCAGGGGTTTCTCCATTGCCTATATATAACTGTAGGTGTGGCAGGGGTTTCTCCATTGCCTATATATAACTGGGGGTGAAGCAGGGGTTTCTCCATTGCCTATATATAACTGGGAGTGTGGCAGGAGTTTCTCCATTGCCTATATATAACTGGGGGTGTGGCAGGGGTTTCTTCATTGCCTATATATAACTGGTAGTGTGGCACAGGTTTCTCCATTAGCTAAATACATTGTGCTGGAAGGTGTCCCTCTTTCTCATCTCAGAAAGATGAAAGGTATGGGTACCAGTCTGTTATGGGCTTTGTAAGTATAAGAGTAAGAATGCAGTATGTTACCCCATTACCTCTATAGCAGTCAGTGAGGGTGGTTACATAGTCAGGCTGAAAAAATAATCCATCAAGTTCAACCTATGGAGAAAAAAAAAATAGGAAAGCCTCCATAAACCGAACCCTATAAGCACAGTTAACCACAGTTGATGGGTGGTAATGATGTCAGCTGTTCCACCACCATGTTTCCAGCCTTCCTCCCTCTTATGGAGAAGATTCATGATAGGTTGCATTCACTCATTGTCTCCTGCAGATCTTCCCTGGCCAGTACTTACATGTTCATTCTTGCATGGTACCTGCAATGCAAGCAGACTGGTTGAATGTCCTCTATATAATTCCTTTCAAAATCACTTAAATCACATGCATTTTTAATCTGGACATTGTTAAAGGATAAACTTTAATGTGGTTCCATGCTCATTTGTTTTAGGAAACCCTCCCTAAAAGCTAAGCCCCCCAAAAAATACAAAAGCACAGCACAGGGCACAAAAACACATGTCAATGCACAGGTGCAGCTCTGAAAGGGGACCTACATGTTCAGGTATACTTCAGTTTCCGGGAAATAATCTTTTGTTGTTTTGAGATGGAATGCACAGAAACATCTGTGAGCATAATTAATTAAGGAGGGTTTCACTCATTATTCATATAGTATAATACTTGAGATCAATGAGTTTCAAAGGATGAAACTACCGGTAAAAAAAGAAAAAAAAACGTTCACAGATGATTTTCTCTAGTTATAATACACTCTTTCTACGAAGTGCATATTGCACTTGCTGCAAATTATGTCAGAATAAACAGCATTTTCTGAGATGATGTCACTAATTAAAGAAACATATTTCTGCAGAGACTGTCAGTGGCAGAATTAATGTTACAGTGTACTAATAAATTCACTCTGGTAGCTGCCACATTAAATAAGTGTCTCCACAGAGCAGTGTCAGGCCCTCCAATTCCATGCTGTTTCTATGGAGTTGACAGGCTGCTTTATGTAAAAGTTTCAAAGATTTAAATAAAAGGCATCAAAACCGCTGATTTTCCATGGCTGATTATGCATCATTGGCAGCAGGAATTTAAAAATATGAGCAATTACTGCAGTGCCCCAATCTGCTTTGTAATGCAGTGTCATTTGTGAGCCCATCCTACAACAAGCACCCCGTATTACAGCCAAGCCCCCAACCACTTTCACAAGATTGTTTGGCCAATAGTGGGTTGAAGCTTGAGCATAACTTGTCAAACTGCCAACAACTGTATAGCCTTACTATGGCCATACCCATACTTTAAATACATAAATACATACATTGAAAAAACCCCCATAAATAATGCACTCTTTTAAAAAAGTACAGCAATGTACACTTTACAAATGTGCGTAGCAGTCATTTGCTTTGGGACTCTGAAGCAAGCAAAGCCTCATTCAAATGCAAAAAATAATAAAGTGTACTCCATAGTATTATGCAGAGAACACTTCATTATAGGAGAAGATCCTCTCCTTCAATCATAAAGTGTACTCCATAGTGTTATGCAGAGAACACTTCATGATAGGGGAAGAGCCTCTACTCCAATTATAAAGTGTACCCTATAGTGTTATGAAGAGTTTGTGTCTATTAATGTCAGTCTGTGTCTGCATGTCACGGTTAATGTAAAGGCCTTGTTCACACAGGTGGCAGGCTTTATGAAATGTGATCTATGGTTGATCTCTTTTCATAGGTGGTTAAGTGGTGGTTTTCAGGTGTTATTGCCACCTCTTAAATGCCTATTTTTCCAATCTCGACTACTGCACTACAACCATATGCCAAGCATTAGCCATGCAGTTGCGGTGCAGTCTTGTTTACTTCAATGGGCGCACAAACATGACATGCCAAGTTAAATTTGCCTCACTGCAAAAAAAAAAAGCAGCGAGGCCACAGTAATGTACATGGACCCAAGCAGCTGCCATGTAAATTTGTAGGTAGGCATTTGGGGGCACTAAATGTAGATCCACTGCCTTTTATTACTGGCCCTTTGCCACTCGTGTGAACTTAGCCTTATTGTTTGCCCCTCTGTCCATCAAGCAAAGCCTGCATCTACCATCTACCTCTATTAATGTTACAATTCCTTTTAGAATATTGTGAGGAATAAATTACCCACTAGCATAAATAATTAGCAATATTAAGATTTACCTCCAAGTTCCGAAAGTTAAAAGAGAACTATAGAAAACCTTTTTTTGGCTATAGTTCGCTTTTGGGTTACAGGAGTACATTTACTATCACCCGCTATATGCAGACAGCACAACTGTGCAGCAGCCGGGAAAGATTGACAACTGGCTCTGCTTCTCTAGAGCCAGAGCCAGCTGTGCCCACCCCCTCCCCTGTCTGTTCCTCCAATGAGTGCTGGAGGAATAGAAAGAGGGGAGTGGGAAATTCTTGTGCAGAGCGGTGACTAAGCCGACCGATCAGGGTTTGTGATTGCTCAGTTCTCGAGCTACAGAGCTAGTATGTGACACACGCCAGCTCAAACTATTGGGAAGAATGCATTTTACTCTCCTAATAGTTCTCATTTAATATACAGGTGGCTTTCGGTTCACAACGGTTCAATTTGCACTGATTCAAAATAGCACCCTTTTCTAGGAGTGTTGTAAATTGAAACCAAATATATAATGTATGTCAATGGGAAAAGAGTGAGTTAGGTTCCAGGCCTCGTTCAAAACAAGAAATGGTTCTAAATAGAAGTGGTGTAAACTGAAACCAAGTAAATAATGTAAGCCAGTGGAAAGTGAGGAAGTTAGGTTCTAAGCCTCTCTCATTGACATAAATTGACATAAGTAACATAATACAGGTACATTTTTATTATGAACTCATGCAGTAGCTTTACATATAATGTACCTGTATTTTATTACTTATGTCAATTTTGAGGTCTGACTGGAACATAACTCCCTCCCTTCCCATTGACATACATTGAATACTGAGTTTCTATTTACAACCATTCCCTCAGGAACCTAACCCCAGCGTAAGTTGAGGGCTACCTGTATTTAAAATTTACTGTAATGTGTACATTATCCAATTAAGATTATTGGTATTTTTGTGAGAAGCAGCTAAGGCCTTCCCGCATGATACATCTAACTTGTTTGACTGCAGCTTTCAGGTGTGATGACATTTGCCAGACTGAGCACACGAAACATTGCAGGTAAAGTCAACAATGACACAGGCATTCAAACAGTAACATATAGAGCCCAGCCAGCTGCTTCTTTCACTGGCATTACCATATCTCACCTTACTGTTTTGCACATCAGTGCTGCTCTGCTGATTCTGTTAAGGAAGGGTCTGTGTGATGCTTGCAGTTCCTCTATTTGAAAACTTCCCACACTAAAATGTCCTCCTTTTGATGTTCATTTTCTCCCATGCCTGAGGGAAACAGTCATGTGTGCCTAAAATATGCAGACAATACAGTTTATTTTTTTTCCAGCAGGGAAGGCCTTTTGTATCAAATTGCAAGAAATGTTTTAATGTGCAATGCACAAATACAAAATTACATTTTATTAAGTAGTCACTAGTTACAGTTATTTCATCTGGAAATGTACAATGTAATCCTTAGAGTAACTGTCCAATAAAGAAACAAAGGAAGACCAAGATTCCAACTGAAAAGCTTATAAAACAAGAGCCAGCTAAACAAACAGAGCTGTGCCTGTATCCAGCTGCACTTACATATTAAGGGACTGCATATTATAGGGCAGGACAATAAAATAATTCAACATTGTAAATAGCATTTATTGTCAGTCATGTTCCTGTACATGCTTAGAATGTATCCACTGTGATCAGAGGGTAATACAAATTCTATTGGGTACAATTGATACTTCAATTGCCAGTGAAGGTTTAAGAGAAGAAATAATAACAGGAAAACTGTACAGTTTGGAAACTATAATTTATTTCTGATTGCTAGCTCTTTGGGCATTCAGCCCATTTTAATGCACTTTTCGTTCTTATTATTGTGGTTTATTTAATCACTTTTAGTTGCTGTCCTGTCCATAGCAACCTTTATTTATTTTTTATATTTAATTTTTGTTTTGCTGCTATGCTTTTTTTTTCCCCCTTTAGTTTCAGGAGGTAAGTATTTTGGAGTTTTTATTTATTTTGGAGTATATTGATTTTTTTTTTTTTGATAGGGCCTTTATTTTAACTCCTTTTTCTGCAGGAAGGCTTAACTAAAAAAGATGAGCTTTTATTTAAGGGGTATTATTTGGGGATTTATATTCACCTCTATTGTGAATAATTGATTTTAAGGATATACTGTATTCACTTATCTTGCATGTTAATTGGGCCTTTTTAAGGTTAAACTTTGTTTTTTGCTGCCAAGCTTCCCTTTAAAAAAAGTGTTTTTTTTTTCTGGGTGGTATTTTGGGGTTTTTGTTTCATATGGGGGATTCATAATTTTATTTTACATTGAACGGGCATTTTTGTTTGGGGTGTTTAAAGTGCAGCATCAAGTAAGCTGCCTCTTTTGAAAGAAAATAGAAAAAACAGACAAAACTTAGAGCAAAATTAATGAGCACCAAATTGCCTCACATTATTACCCATATTCACTGTACCCCGCTACCCCCATGGTAAAAAAAAAGTTAGGCATATACTGGTTAGACCTAGTATCCCTGAATAAAACTGTCCAGCTGCTAGGCAATTTGACACTGCTGTATCCTCTGCATATCTTATTCCTGCAATAAAGAAGTGCACAGATATCCACCGCCCTCCCAGGGGAATGAGTACAGGGGTAAATTAGTAGCCCTTACCCATATCCACAATGAGTTTAAATAAGCACACACGTGGGAATCTGTCCATGAGTGCATTGTGTAAACATCGGCTGATGATGGGTCATTGTGATTGATGAGAATTACATCACTAGATGCTGTGGGTGACACAGATTAGATCGTTGAACACTGAGTCTTCTGAAATTTCTTTGGGAGGGGGCATTAATAAAATGTATTTTTTATGTGTTTCAGTTTTATTCTAATTAAGACTTTTTCAAGTTAGTAATTTTAACTCTTTCTGGGATTGGATAAGGGTTACTAATACACCTCTTTAATTTAATAATTCCCCCGGAAGGGGGCAGATATTCGGCTGCCCCCTTATTATACCGAGGGCCTCCAGATTCTACTATGAGCTCCCCCCCCCCCAAATATTACCCCACCTAATTTTTCAGGGATTGGAAATTGGGAAGAAAGCCGTGTCCCTCAACATCAGGACAAGAGTGCTGTTGAAGCAGAGAGGCTTTGTCATCCTCCCTTCCAAGGTATTGCCCTACTGATGAAAGGGGCGGGTTGAAATATTAAAGGAGAACTATGGGGTCAGTGTTTTTCCCCATAGTTCTCATTAGGGTAACGGGAGGTCACAAACTAGCGTCCTCCCGTCACCCTAAGCTCAGTATACCGCGAGCTACAGCTCGCGGTATACTGAGACGCCGCAGCCGGAGCGGATCCCGACATCGATGTCGAGATCTGCCCAGCTGCGTGAGTGACAGCTGGCTCTGCCTATCTAGAGGCAGAGCCAGCTGTACCCGCCCCCTCCCCCGTCCGTTCCGCCAGTCATCGCTGGCAGATCGGAGCCGTGACAGGATCGAGAAGTGAGCGAACACCGGCATGTGAAAAGCACTCACCTCATAGTTCTCCTTTAAAGAGAAAACCATTACTTTTTCCCCTTTTTAAAAAAAGAAACTATACATTTAAACTGCAATGAATCAGATTGGCATGTTGCTGTACAGTCTGTAATTAATAGTAATAGAACAAAAATAAATTCCATAGCCAAATATGCGCTGCCAGTGTACGTTGTCACTGAGACTCTGGGGTTGATTTAACCTTATAAACACGCCACGAACAAGTATACACCTCTGTAGTGTGTTCCCTCCTAGCATGATCTATTGGTGGAATCTAGACACCTTTGTAGTGTGTACACACCCAGCAGGTGTGTTGTGCAAAGCCCTGCATGAATTGCAAGGTGATGTTGTGTAAATTAGCTCTACATTGTGTTGCTTGCGTTGATGAATGCAGGAATGTAAATGCATGAGCTAACCATTTTTGTCTAAACTGTGAAGCAGCATTATATATGCATCATGTGCATGATTTTTCCATATATGGCATTAGTGGAAATATGCTTTTAGAGACTTGCATGCCGCTATTAGAGCGGCGTGTAGCCTATGGCGCATGCTACATGACGCGCACGTACGTAAATACATAAAAACGCGCCATAACGGCGTGAAAATGTGACACGTTGCTCGTGTTTGGTTGATAAATACGTTTTGCTGTGTAAAAATGCACACACACCTGGTGCGTGTGTTTTGGTTAGTAAATCACCCCCTCTCTGTCAAAATCACTGTTCTATAACATCACATACAGGCATCTCTGAACATATTATTTAAAGGATTTGTGTTTTCACTGTTGGCCTCAAAGCTGCATAAAAAGACCCTTTATCTGCTCTACATTATGTTTGCATTGGTACATGTCCCCAATGGCAGTGTGCAGCTCGCCATTCCTTTTTTTTTTTTTTTACAACAACTTGCCTTATAGCCTTGAAAATGGTTAGAACTAAATAACAACATCCATCTCCCATAGCCTTCAATGGGGTTTGATGTTATTTTTAGTTTTAGTGAACTCTAAGTAGGAATTAGCAAACCTTCTTCGAACTGGATGTGGAGAGATTCACTCATCCCTACTGCTGAGATCTTGCCATTTTCTTCTGCAGACAATCACTGTAAATTAGTAAATGAGTGCTGGAATCTGGTTACTAGGAGCAACCTGGGTTATAGTTTCTTCACGCATTTCCATTGAGTTTATAATGTGATTCAGTTTCACCCTTTTTTCTACCCACTAGTGAAACAGTTATAGGTCACATCTGTGGAATCCTGTTTTAGCTCTTTTACTTACCATCTGCTGCTGAAATTCTTTCAAGCTAGTGCAAATTGGAAACAGGTTTGTAAATGTTCTACCTGCTGTGAAATACACATGCATCTAATAAATGTACATTTGGCCATTCAGTGTAGCTTAGATGGACACGTTTTGCAGTTGTTTTAATAACAGCAATGCTCTATGCTCATTTTAGCAATTTGCTAAGAAAATAATAAAATGTTATCTCCCATACAGGATACCTTTAACAAGAGTCACTAACAAAGGCAAACGTTTATGAAATCTGGAAGTATATAAAGAATTTTCTTTTTCCATTGTGAAGTCTTCAGGGAAATAAGGGGCTACATGATACGTTGCAAAATCCTACAAGGCAAGCTGCAGGATTTCAAGTCCTTACATGTAGCCCAATTCACGCTTGAAGAACTCTAGGCTTTATTAAAATTGACCCTTGCGGTTAGGGCTACCCCTGCACTGCAAGGGTTAACTGCTCGTTTTAGTCTAGAAGCGAAAATAAAGATACACTCGCCTGATCCTCGTTCCTGTGGCAATGACGGCTCACCTCTCTTCCCCACCGCTCCAGCTGTGTTATGTCCCCCGGCATCCTTATTTTCAATGGACCTGCATTAGAAGTAATGATGTCATGGATCCATAGACCGCCGGAGCCTAGGGGAGAAGAGGCTGTGCGGACCGGTCTAGCAGCCAGATGGGATTGAGGATCAGGTGAGAATATCATAATTTATTTTTGTCCTTAGACCAAAACGAGTTCTTAACACCTGCAGTGTGGGGTGATCCCCACTGCAAGGGTTCATTTTAATAAATCCTGGAGTTCTTCTTTCAAGGAAACCTCTCCAAAACTTTAACTAACAATAAAGAAAAAAAAATTGCCCAATAAAAGAAAAAATTAGGAAGCAGCTTTTGCTGCAATACTCACTTTCAGTCCAAAGCTGTCCTCCTTAGTCATTATTTGCTGCCACTAAATTTATGGGCTGAATGACAACCAGTGCCATTCAACCCACTTGTTCTGAGCCCAAGCTGTTATGGACCCACCCCCTGGTGTCATCACACAACCTGGGCTCAGAGTATGACACTGTTCACGCATCAGTACAAGAGTAAGGACCATACACCACCACTGGTTGGTAATGGAAAGTCTTGAAAGAAATATGGAGGGTGCCATTGCTGAAAATGATAGTTATCTAAATGTACTTCAGTACGGACCTAGAACAAACAACAGCAAATGAAATCACGGTCAGTGACCCACACAGTATTGAAACTGATGAATCAGCATCATAGCCAGAAACTAACATCTAAATAAGAAGTGATGACAGTTTTCTTTAAGAACCCATCATACATAACTGACCATTTTAACTTACTGTATCAGCAATTTAGTGTATTATGGTATATTTTATACTAGAATGCTCTTCCTACTTTCATGATAGGCTACTGTAATTTTTCCCTGTATTTTTAACCCCTTTGTGACTGACGACGTACAGTGTACGTCGCCAGCATCGGGGCTGTTTAAACAGACTCCCGGCGACTTTTGCCGCCGGGAGTCTGTTTAAACTTGTAGAGCCGACTGTCGGCTTTACAACAGAAGCGATCCTGGCGACTTACCTGTCGCCAGATCGCTTCTGCGTCCCGAAGAAGGGGCCGCCCCCCCGCCGGACACCCCCGCCGTGCTTCCCGGGCTCCGTTGCCCCTCCTACGGGCCCGGGACCGGCGATCTTTGTGTCCGCGGGGAGCTGGGGAGGAGGTCGACGAACTTCCGTTCATCGATCCCCTCCCCGTTCTATGGGACCGGGAGCGATGCAGATTGCATCACTTCCGGTCCCTGGGCTGTCAGTTCTGGGCTCCTGCAGCCCAGCTATAAGCTATTGAAGTGCGATCTGCACTTCAATAGCTCATTTCTAGTGTAAAGGTGACACTGAGGGTCTTTTGGACCCCCAGCATCACCTTAAAGAGGACCTGTCACCACCATCTGCTATTACATGGGGGGGCTTGCAAGCCCCCCCATGTGATAGCAGTCAAAGTAAAGTAAAAAAAAAAAAAAAAACAGTTTTTAAAATTAAAATGAAATAAAATAAATCTAATAATAATAAAAAAAAATTTTTAAAAGTACCCCGCCCCCGCGAGCACGCGCGTCGCCACGTAAACACGCGTCGGGTGCGCCTACGCATGAAAACGACGAACGCGCTACACATGTTGGGTATCGCCGCGCACGCCGGAGTGAGAGCAATAATTCTAGGGCCAGTATTTTGGGGTATCTCTAAATTGATGACCTGTGGGGGCTTTTAAAGTGTCTTTTATTGACTTTTTGGGGTACTGCAGTTTTTCGCCGTTTCACGGTCGCACGCAATCTGTAAACTGGGCATGTTGGGTATCGTTTTACTCGTTGTAACCTCATCTTTTATATTTCATTAAAAAAATGGGTAATTTGTTGTGTTTTGGGGCATTTAATTAAATTTGTCACTAAATTTTGGGGTTTAATAAGGAGTTGCGCTAATATTGCGCAACATAAAAATTTTCAACTACCACCATTTTATTCTATAGGGTCTTGGCATTCAGAAAATATATAATGTTGGGGGGTTTTACGTCATTTTCAGGCCTAAAATGTGGAATATAACATGGGTGCAAAAATGGAAAAAAGGGCCTCAGTCATGAAGGGGTTAATATAAGATATAAGGTTACACTAGTTCACACACAAGCAGAAATAAGGCTGGGTCAGTTAGAGTGCAAGTTAGTGAATGAAGGTCAGAGTTAGGGGGCAGAACTGGAAGTTATAGAGACACAGGAGATTCTGAGCTAGTTTGCAGCTTGTCCTACCTGTGGAACAGTCCTGTACACTGAAAAATCTCACATTGGCATATGTAACATGTGACACATCACACATGTGTCATGCCTAAATGCACATTTTTATTTTTTTGCGGCTTGTCCTATGTGTGGCACGACAGTCCTTTGCACTGAAAAATCTGGCATTTACATCTGTTATGTGCCTAAATGTACATTTTTATATAGTTGTAGCAAAAAGGAAAATATGTGTTGTATGTTTTATTTCTCCATTTAGTACAGGATTTAGTCCAAGTTGGCATATTTGAAATAAATCTCCATACATTATATCTTTCTTTTTTCCTTTTTTTTCTAAGTCTGACAATCTGTAGTGACTATGTTGTGTGCACACACAAAGTTCTAACACAGACATTAGGCATTCTGTCACACACATACATCTTTCAATTTCAGGCCACAGTCCAAAAAAATATTTATCTTGTAGTTTTGCAGCAAATTTTGGTAGCTTTATCATTCATACAAGTACAGTCAGTTCTTATTCTGAAGTGCAGTAACCATTAGCAACCATTAGCTCTCAGTCAGATGCTGTTGGTTTAGTGAGCTAGATTTATCAGTAGTGACAACTATGTCATCACCCTCACCTTAATATAAGAGTAAACGTGGATAGCAATGCCAAAAAAGTAAGGCTGGGTTCACATCTAGGCGTATTGAATATGCGCTTTTTACCGCGATTCGCGGTAAAAAACGCGCGACCAAAGTGCGTTTCCGTGGGCTACTTGACTGTATCCCAATGGAAACGCGAGACCAAAACACCCCAAAGAAGTACATGTACTTCTTTGGGCATAGGCCGTTTTGTATCGCGTTCGGACGGGCGGAAATACGGCAAGGTGTGAACCAGACCCATTGAATACAATTGGTTTTAGATGTTTGAGCGTTTTGTAGAGCGTTCGTCGAGCGTTGAACGGGCTACAAAACGTTCAGGTGTGAACCAGGCATAAAGCTTATGACCAGGTTCGGTGTTTCACTCACTGCAATGGCGGATCCTTTGGGCATCCTTTGGGGAGGTTACAACATAGGAGGTGGTTGGTAATTCCATGCATGTATAGGAGGGGGCAGTAATGACACAGATGCTACACCTTCGGGATAAGGCTGGTTCCATTAAGCAGACATGCCAGTGGTGGCCACAATGGTGATAATGATGATGAAGGATCCCAATGGGGTTGAAAGATGATGCAACTGTGCCCTCAGACATGTTTGTAACATGAAAAGGTGCATGCCTTTTCGTGAAGAAACAAACATAACATTGATCTTAACGAAAAATAGCCACACTTGTTTCCCTTTGCAACAGAAGAAACATTGTGGAATCTTTAAAGCTTCCTGCGAAGGCTCATATAATTATTAAAAGGAGAACTATGGGGTCAGTGTTTTTCCCCATAGTTCTCCTTGGGGTAACGGGAGGACACAAACTAGCGTCCTCCCGTTACCCTAAGCTCAGTATACCGCGAGCTACAGCTCGCGGTATACTGAGACGCCGCACCTGGAGCGGATCCCGACTTAGATGACGGGATCCGCCCAGCTGCGTGAGTGACAGCTGGCTCTGCCTATCTAGAGGCAGAGCCAGCTGTACCCGCCCCCTCCCCCGTCCGTTCCGCCAGTCAGCGCTGGCAGATCGGAGCAGGGAGAGGGGAATCCAGCCCTTCCCCCTGTCACGGCAGAGAGCCGTGACAGGATCGAGAGGTGAGGGAACCCGGTATGTGTTCTCTCACCTCCCGATCTACTGAGCCGACCTGTGACAGTCTCATTGTCACAGGTCGGCTTAGAACTATGAGGTGAGTGGAAATCACTCATGTCATAGTTCTCCTTTAATTATATTATTTCATATTTTTATCCGAGGAATCAATCCAGTTGCCTGGTGCGGACAGAAAGGTTTTTCTTCCTTTGTTAGGTAAAGTTGGTCAGAGTTGCCCAGGAGATTTTTGGTATTGCGTCTCTGATGTTCTGAGAGATTGAAATTGAGGGACATTTGTCTTTTATGAACCTAATTAACTCTGCAATCATATGTAACTATGTACACTAACTATGCTTTTTACAGCTGGGATTTGTGAATTTAATTATCTCTGTGCATGAAAAAGACTACATCCTTCAGAGCCAGCAAATGACAGGTGAGGAGAAATGACAGTGAGAACTTCCTACTATTTTATTTTGTGCTACTGATTACCTTCATCTAGTACCTCCTTCTTCAAAACCGGTGCCCGTCAGCTTGAATAAGTCTGAGCATTACACCTGTGTTCACTGCAAACTTCTCAGAGAATTTTGAATGTAACTAGCAGTTATCCTGGGTGTCAAATGAAATGAAGACAGATGGCGAGAATCTCCTGAAAGATTAGGGGCTAGGAAATTAGACACCCATGGCTTTATTTTTTAACGGTGGGTGCCTTTCACAGGATAAATATTGTTCCAGTGGTTTTCCTTTAAAGGCTTAATGTATTTTTAATGCATATATCTAATTATTTACCAACAATATGAAAAAGGTTTACAAAATAATTTTCTTAACACTATCAATGGACAAAAGACAAGAACAAAAGTCTTCTGATTTCTAACTTGTCTTTCTAGTTGATAAAAATAAGAATATTGATATCAAGTATTACATGTAACGTAATGTTTTTTGACAGCTGCCTGAAAGCTATCAAGGAACATAATTGTGTTTTTTTTAATGATGATACATCCAATACTAATTAACTTCATCCATTATAGAGTATTGGATGTTGTTTTATGTTTGTGAAATATTAACCCAAGGATAAGTAGGATGTGAAAGTAATACTACCTGCACATCTTTTAAAAAAAACACTCCTGTAGTTGCCACTCTGCCATCCCAACCTCTCCTGCATCCATTACCTTACTGTTGCCCCATTACTTTGATGGGTGACCTCATTAACTAATAGTAAAGACTGGGAATGACTGCAAAGAGCCTCTTTTGTTAAGGATTGCTTATGTTAAAGTGACAATACATTTAAGAGTTAAATCTAAACTATTACCTTAATTATGAACACAAAAGTAGCATATGCGTGCATCTTTTAGCTGATCCGCAAATCATGTCTGAATTTGTGCTGACACTGTCCTTCCTTCTGGAAGGTGTCTACTTTTGTTCTCCATGGCCCCTGTGTGTGTTGAAAAGTAGTCACCGCTCCAAGCTCACTCTTGTAATAGACTACAATCTCAATACCAATTAGTCAACATGAGATTGTAGTCCATCACAGGAGTGAGCTTGGAGTGGTGGCTACTTTACAACACACCACGGGGAAGAAAAGTAGCCACCCTCCAGAAGGAAGGACTGTGTCAGCACCAATTCAGAGATGATTTGAGGAACTACAGCTGAGTGATACACAAATAAGCTACATTTCTGTTACTAGTTAGGGTACTTGAATGCATTGCAAGATTCAACTCCTGAGTTTAGTGTCACTTTAAGCTTATAAATGATCACTACTACACATGAAAACATTCCCCTAAAATGTGCTTATTCTAGATCTATGAATACTTATACATGAAGGGAAGTCACAGATCTTCATTGTCCAGTATGTGTCATTTAAATCTTCATGAATATTGAACACATAATTCCATAATTCTGTTCTCTTTTGTGAATAATTCTGGGGAATTCCTGGAATGTTTCAGCTGTTGACATTTCAATTAGCTACCAGTCAATGCAAACCTTTGTAAGATTGTTTAATTAGTGTAGCACACACAGTCATTTTCTACTATTCTAACAAGGTAGGACTGGCAGGGAAGGAAGAGAGACAATGGCCTCCTAGACCAATGTATTTGTTGGAAGTGAGGGCCAGCACACAAAGGGTAGAAGGGCTTGTTTAGATCGCTTCAAATAGGAATGTATGATACCTCCCCCATGGACGTTGAACTGAATGCCAAGCCTTGTTAATGCTAAGTAATTCTGACTTTCTTTTTTTCACTAGAACTGTAACATTTGATTGATTAGATGTATTACATTTTATTCAGTCAAATAATTATTTACCATATATAATACTGTATATACTTTTTGTGTACATTAGTTTTATTATTCTTGTATTATATTTCCTCTTTTGCCTAATTGTTTCTCAGCTGACTTCTGTGATTACTTTTTATTGTATTCTTAAAGGAGAACTATGAGGTGAGTGCTTTTCACTCACCTCATAGTTCTAGCCGACCTGTGACAATGAAACTGTCACAGGTTGGCTCAGTAGATCGGGAAGTGAGCGAACACATACCGGCGATCGCTCACTTCTCGATCCTGTCACGGCAGATCGCCGTGACAGGGGAGGGACTGGATTCCCCCCTCCCCGCTCCGATCCTCCAGCGCTGACTGGCGGAATGGACGGGGGAGGGGGCGGGTACAGCTGGTTCTGCCTCTAGATAGGCAGAGCCAGCTGTCACTCACGCAGCTGGGCGGATCCAGACATAATTGTCGGGATCCGTTTCAGCTGTGGCATCTCAGTATACCGCAAACTGTAGCTCGCGGTATGCTGCACTTAGGGTGACGGGAGGACGCTAGTTTGTGTCCTCCCGTGTCCTCCCATTACCCATTAACCATGGCTAGTAGTGCCTTAGGGAGGAGCCCTGGTCACATAGATGGAGGGAGCCTACAGAAGAGAGGCATATAGTAGGTATTACTCCTTATTCTTCTACCCCTAGACATAATGAACATTGCAGTGCACTCTGCAAGGGTGTTTTTTTTTTTTCAGTCGGGATTTCAGTTTGAACTAACTACATTAAAAACATCAAAAAGAGCCAGGCTGTACAACATGATTATTACATATTGTTATTAGCTGTGATCACTTGTAACAAATTTAGACAGAAATAATGTGTTTCTTCCTGATACCTGAGAGATACGTTGTCCACACACCAATCTGCTTCAGAATGTCATCTTTGTGTGATTGGTGTGCGGACAGCGTATCTCTCAGTGTATGTTATGGTGCCAGCCAACGGTTGTTCCAGCACCCAAGGAATCAAACAGAAGGGGGTTATCGGTACGGAGTGTGGTAGAGGTATTTCTATTATTCTTTCTAATACCTGTCCATGCATGGACGTCAAAAGGACCTGTTTACACCTAAAACTTTTTGGGCTAAAGCATATGCTGCATAACTGTGGTCCATCATTCAGAATAGATGGCAATGCAGGAGAAATCGCTCCTGCTCTATTTTTGTTACCACAGCACACATTGTACACTGTGGTGTGCACTGTAGTGCAGGTATCTCTGTAGATGCATTGGATGGCATTTAAAATAAATGGCACTGCAACACACCACAGAGCAGTGTTGTGGACAGGCCCGTACTGTAGAAAAGGAATCCATCCCTTTACTATGCATGCACTGCATCTTAAAGGGAATGTATGATGTTTTTCTGTATGTTTTATTTATATTATAAAATGGTCCAGTTTATTCCAACCAAACAAATTCCTTCCTGATGCTGAAAGGCAACCTGGATCCATATTCTACAGTAATATTAGTAGCCAGTTCTATTTTGTCTATTTAGAAAATAATGCAGACCTTTGTTTGACGCCATCCAGCTAGGACTAGCTCATGTGGAATATTATTATACATTCCCACAGTCAAGAAACCTTTTTGTATGCAGACGATAAAGCCTCACTCCAGCCATGCTTTATTTTGTATTGGATAGCATAAATAAGACTCACAGTTTTTGTCAAGTTTTTACTGTGACCCCATTTTTCCCCTACTTCCTGTCCCCGAGATTCCTATACAAGAAATGGTAAAAGTGGTAGTCTGCAGGACAGAAAGACCACAGAAGGCAATGAAAACATTGCCAGGTGTTTTTTTTTCCTTTCACTGACAGAGGCTCTAACCTTTCTCTAACCTTTCCTTGCTCCATCCAAAAGATTTGTCTGGAGTTGAGCTTTAAACCTCTTTTCCTACAGTCTCAAAGCTCACCTCTGTATCCTTTGTGGTGACCTTAAAATGTTCAACATTCCCACTGAGATCACTATAAGGACCATTTATGCATTTATACAAAGGTCATAATATTCCCCCTTAACTGCCTCTTCTCCAGGGAGAATGAACTCAGTTCAGTTAATCCTTCCTCCAAACCCCTTATTAGAGACCCTTCTCGGTGCTGTTTCTGCAACATTATTTTGTGAACTGATGGCCAAAACTAAACTACACATAT
>NW_017306468.1:1406136-1421899 GCF_000935625.1 Nanorana parkeri | reverse complement strand
CATAGATGGTATAGGGGACTCATACTAACAAACACAACATACATAGATGGTATAGGGGACTCATACTAACAAACGCAACATACATAGATGGTATAGGGGACTCATACTAACAAACGCAACATACATAGATGGTAAAGTGGACTCATACTAACAAACGCAACATGCATAGATGGTATAGGGGACTCATACTAACAAACCCAACATACATAGATGGTATAGGCGACTCATACTAACAAACACAACATACATAGATGGTATAGGGGACTCATACTAACAAACGCAGCATACATAGATGGTATAGGGCACTCACACTAACAAACGCAACATACATAGATGGTATAGGGCACTCATACTAACAAACGCAACATACATAGATGGTATAGGGGACTCATACTAACAAACGCAACATACATAGATGGTATAGGGGACTCATATTTAATTTGCTGTGAAGTGCAAGTAGAATTTGAAAGTCCAAAAGACATTTTAAGAGGTTTACAGAAAAGGTGAATAGCACTTTGCTTGGCTTTGCTGACATTTTGACAGTTTTCTTCTTGGCCCCCAGTATGGTAATTTTCTTATTCAGGTTCCCAAGTAAAAAAGAACATCTGTCTTACAGTTTAGCATGCTCAGCAGAACATTTCACTATGAAGGGACAATTGAAATGGCATGATAATGACTACTTACAGGCGCAGATGTAGTCATTGTTTGACCAAGATTACAACCCAAACATTTTGTATGCAACTGGGCGATGACAGGTTAGGTGAACTGTTTATACAGCATACACAGATCAGTTATCAGCCAATTAGGTGGCAGAATATCAGTTTACATATAGGTAGGTTTATTTAAAATGAAGTAGAGTATGAAATCTATGTATTTAAAGATATTTGGAAGTACTGGTGATAAAAAGATACAGGTGAAACTCGAATAATTAGAATATCGTGCAAAGTTCATTTATTTCACTAATGCATCTTAAAAGGTGAAACTAATATATGAGATAGACTCATTACATGCAAAGCAAGATAGTTCAAGCCGTGATTTGTCATCATTGTGATGATTATGGCTTACAGCTCATGAAAACCCCAAGAACCACAAATCCACAACCTCAAAAAAGTAGATTATTACATGCAATCAATAAAACAAGGATTGTACATAGAACAATATCGGACCTCTGAAAAGTACAAGCATGCATATGTACTCAGTACTTGGTTAGGGTCCCTTTTGCAGCACTTACTGCAATTACTTTTGCACGATATTCTAATTATTCGAGTTTCACCTGTATATACCAGGGATTACTTCTTCAACATTTGCACTTGCACTATATACAATTATACCTTCCCTGAGAAGGAAAAGATGGTCTCCTCTTGTGTCCTCGCAACATCCCTTATTACATTTCCATCATTTCCAGCAGACAAATCATGAATATTTCATGTGCAAAAGACACATTCATCACCTATTTACACAGAAACCTGCAGCAGTTAATTTCACCCAAACAGCAATGCTACAAAAATACAAATCAGATAAAGTACAAGTACACCCTAACTAAATGACATGTTTCAATAACACTATGCATCAGAAACAACTGTCATTTTTTTATTTTGTAATAAAATACTGTTTTAACCTTTTTCCTTTCAAAACAGGCACTTCCCAAAGTACTCCCCCAAGTGAATAGAGGCCTCACCCCAAACTAGTCAAAAATCTTATAACCCTAAAATTATTACTTCTTTTCACATTTCATAAATATTTTATATATAATTCATATTTCACTATGCATATTCATAATTCCTTGATTTTCGTATGCAGTGTTGTATTGCTTTGTTAGTTCCCTATGTGTTACGCTCGTAGGCTTCTTCAGGGGGATCTGTATAAATCTAGGGGTCAAGTATCATGGAGAGACCTAACACCAGGGAGACAGGAGCAACTCTCATCACCCCCAGAAATGAACATACGGCGGAGCCACAGACGCACAAAGGGTCCAGGGAAGCTCCAATATCTTTACTTCAAATCAAAAGGTCTCCTATATAGAGTCCAATGGTTAGTTGCCTCTCGTTCGCTTCATTCCGTCCGTGTATCAATTCGTGTGTGTGTTTGTGGGTTATAAGAATCATGTATATATATGAGCATTGTTTTTAATCTTCATAATTATGCAATAAACCTTTTATATGAACATCAACAAATTTGTACGAATTATAACTATATGAGTACCCTCAAAAAAAACCCTGCACAACCTAGGTTGTATAATGTATAGATTCTTAACCTTTTTCCTTTATCAACACGTATGGTCTCTTGCAGCCTTCTTGCAACCATGTCCTGTCTACATGCATGCATTCCAGCAATAGCTGTATGGCATTTTTTTGGCCCCTTTCATACGGGCTCCTTCAGTCCCAATCAGCATGGATTAGTTGCTGATCAGAGCAGCACCGTTGTGACACCCATGTCCGTCCAGTTTCTTCCTCCATCTTGCGAAGGAGGAAAAGCCTGAAATTACCGATCCCATGTTGCTCTATGGGGAATTGGATGTAAACGGACACCACAATCAGTTCCACTGAAATGGAATTCTGATCCATTTGTTATTCCAGGCCTAGATGGAGTCAGGGGTAATCGGATGTAAATGGACGCACGTTCATTTAGATCCATCTGCCCATAGTCCAATATTTAGCTTCCAATCAGGTCTGCCCTAAAAAGTGACAGACGGACCTGATCGGAATGCCCATGTAAAAGGGGCTCCTGATAGTGATAATAGTGAATCATGACTGAGTAATGTGTGTTGGAACAGCCAATAACAGGAAGTGAGTTGAAGTTACATTAGTATTAGACTGTATTTTAATAATGAATCAAACAAATACATTACCCAGCAAAGTATTTCTTTACAATTTTTCCCCAAACACTGATGGCTCCAACTCTCTTAATTCCATTTCCTGTCCAGTACAAGGGACATTCTTCAGCAGCTGTCCATCTACAAGCTTGGAGAAGGCTGGAGGGAGGAAGGAAGAGGTAGGAAGGAGAAGCAGGGAACCTTGCTGTGTCTGTGTGTTTGCTTTGCTGTGTCTGTGTGTTTGTGGAGATACATACAGCTTACAAGCAGACACAAGGGTGGTTCCATAGAACCCTGCAAGAGAAAGGAGTCACCCTAAGGGCCGGTTCAAACCACAAAGTCTGCATTCCAGAGCGTTCAGCCTCTATAACGCACTGGAACGCAAGCCGTCCGGCTCTCGGCACCACAGGCACGCCCCCTGCCTGCAGTGTGATTGCCTGCACCCGGTACGCAGGCACTAATGTGCAAAAATACTGCAAGCACTATTTTTGCAGATCGCACTGGACAAGAATGTAGGCACTAATGTGCCTGTGTTTCGGGTGCGGGCGACGCTGCGGTGCCATTGACTTCAATGCACCACCACACCCTTGAACGCAGGGAGCCGGCCGGCTTCTGTTGCAGGGGCTGAGCGTTCTGGAACGCAGACTTTGTGGTGTGAACCGGCTCTAAAACAGGATATCAGGGCTAGTGCACTTAGGACCAGCTGATTCCGCTTTACCTCAAAGTTTTAAACATCAAGAAGCAGCATCCATTTCATCAACATTTGAAATAGCTTAAAAACATTTTGACCCTAATATCACTTTAATGGAAATCCCACCTATGCAGTTGTCAGGATAACAGGTGTCCCAAAAGATTCCCTTTCACCTCCTGTTCTGGAGACTACTGTTTAAAGACGGATTTTCTGATTACTTTCTGTTTGTTTGACAATGGTCACCAGGACAAAGAGTAAGGTGGAAAATACACAGCACCACCACTTTTGTCTGGATATCCATTTTAAATAGTATATTTTTTTAAATCTAGGTTTAACAATGTCAGGCCATAAAAGGGACAACTAACATATTTTAATGATGATATTATTAAAGTCTGCACATTGTAACAACATATTAACATACTAACAAAACCTAACATATAACTATCAAAACACAACTGTGAGCTGCAGCCAGTGTATGAAATGATTAACCAAACACACATAGAAATAATTAACGCATAGCTTTGTAGCTGAACATAAAACAATAACTATCTAGGCAGGCAATGTAAAAAAAAGTCACCAAATACAATGGGCTTTACTGACAGAACATACACATTTGCTTAATTAAAAACAATTAACACTTGCAGGGCCTACCTAAATTGTTTCAAAGTATTCAAACCATTTTAATCCTGTTACCAAATATATTACAATAGTTCATCGGACATTATTCCTATTATTCTTATTAAGCCATCTGCATGCTCCATCGTCACCAGATGTAATGACATGCTGCCCGGCTTCCTGATTGGCCGGCTCTATGCTCTCTCATCACAAGTGATGAGAAAGCATGGAGACGGCTTCCCGGTCAATCAGGAAGCCGGGCAGCGTGTAATGACTCACTGCCCGGCTTCCTATTACTGAAAGCTCAAGTATCAGGCTTGGCATTGGAGCATTTGGGCGGGTATTAATGCTCGCCCCAAATACTCGGTATCAGCACCGATACTAGTATCAGTATCTGTGTATCCCTAGTCATAAGCAGTGTACATGAAATGATTGCTCTTAGACAGCTCTCCTGGAAGTGGTGGTTGAAGGTCATCTCTTTGCTAGTAGGTGCGGGCAAAAGTAGAATGTATAAAGTTCTGACTTCATTTTATTTAGACTCTTTCATTAAATAAAGCCAGCATGTATCGAGGGTTCAAAGGGTCCCACTTCATCAGGGCTACAAATAACATATAAAAGATTGTCAGCAATATACAGTACTGACTGGTTTGTACACGGCATGGGATATTGAATGTAAATGGTATTTTTATATAATTAATTATTGCATTATAAAACAAAACAATAACAACATATAGGGATAAAATAGAAGTCACGTAAAGATAGAAAATATGGGAAGTTGGTATAAAAATAAAACTATTAAAAGGAAAAGTACTATAAATTTGGCTTTTTTTATATTTGCAAAGTGAACAGCCTATTTGACTTTAACAAATCAACCCCCTGTTTGTTGTGCTTTTGACACTTTCCTCCTTGCACACCCAGCACAAAAAACCTGACATGGGTTGTACTTTACTATCCTATTTAAAAACATAAACCTCTGCGACTTTAGTTGACAGAGTGAACCTACAAGCAGGCAGCTTCTGCTGGGTTATATCTTTAGATAATTCCAATTAAATCTAAAAAAATATTAGACAGTGTCTTATTTTCGGGGAAACACGGTATATATGTATATATCTTGTATATATCAGTATATCAGCTATAAAACTGTTTAATCCTATTAAATAAAATACATTGACCTAAAACCTTACAATTTATCTTTAATGTATTACTAAAAGCTTTAGTTTGTTTATTCCAATGAGTTGCCTGTTTTTTATACAGTTAATGTTTTCCTTTCGAGCTACAAAGTTTTCTACCTCCCTCTTCTCTACTTGGGGAATTGTAATGATTAATGGATTTAGGAGACAAACCTGTTCAGAGTGTGTGTATTTAGAAGTTTGATAAATATTTATCCGAATATTTTGCTGTCTGTGTCAGGGTTTATCATGGCATTTATTACCCCCAATGTATAAATTGTAAGTTAAACATTATGACATAGACTGATAGCATTCTATATTGTTAATAGTATGGTATGTGCAAAAGTGCAAAGGGGCTCACCAAAATGCTTTGAGCATCAGATCAGCAAATGTGAATCCCAGCGTATTGACACTAGACAAAGAGAGTACAAAGGGCGGGATTAGAAAAGTTCAAAAGTTTATTAGAAAAACTTAATAAGCTCATGCTTCTCAAGCATGCAGTCAGAACACATGATACGTGTAAATATAAATAAAGGTGCATCAGGATACAATAGAAATAAGTATTTTGATAACAAAATGTACAAACATGCATCAAAGTCACAATTCTGTTCACAAGAATGAAGTTATTTGTATTGATGAAAGTAATACACAGAGCTAGCCTATAGTTTCTAATCTTTTCCTTTGTCTTATAACATTTGGAGACCCTGGGGATCTCAACTGCAGTACTCAACCATGGACTTACCTCATTAGGATCACTAAGTAAGTATGTGGTAGATGTAAATGGATGCCCAGGGCAAAGATCACTGTGAAAGTTCATTTATGTTTATATTTAAAATAAACAGCACTTTATAAAAGCCCTGAACATCTAGCATTTTAAGAAAGTTTCTTAATGCTTCATTACATGTAAGCCTATTGGTGGACTCCTTCTTAAGTTGAGCCTGGGGCAAGTGCCTTATCTGGTGCCTATTTAAAATGGTGGTTACTGAAACCACTTTCTAAGTAATGTGATCAGAGATCTGCTAAGTTCTCTATTTTAGTGTTGTGTACAGAATCACAGATGAAATAATTAGTTTGGTCATTTTACTACCACAATGTATATTATTTAGAGGTCACAGCATGTTAAAGTGGTTTTAAAAGTCAGTCTGCAAACACTTTGTGAGTGCCTGTTAACAGTTCTAAAGCACTTCCCCCTGTCTGTGCTCCTTTTCTCCTTTTTGTGGTTAGCATATATATATATATCATTAGGTGGTACAGCGCTATGTTTCAGGCCAACTTCATGAGAATTCTTTGGGTAATACTTGGAAATGAAGCTTGGATACATCCTTGAACTCACTATACTTTTCAATACTCAGTGGGCACCATTTCTATACTTATTCACAGTATGTCGGTATGCACTACTTCTAGTTTTCTGTAAAGTGTGTATTTTTACAAATTTGCTGTCAATCTTATTGTTCACTAACTGAGCCTGTGAGATTGCTGTACTTGCCTTTGTGGTTATAAATAAAGAATTAGAAAAAACATAAAATGTAAAAAACATAAATGTGAAAAAAACACATCCCAAAATCAATACCAGATCTCTATCCTAGACAGGGGTCTGGGATGGATTTTAAGAGGAAACCTCAAAACAAAAACAAAAAAGGAGCAGAGTTCCCCCTTCACATGAGAGCCCCCTTTCACACCACAGTCACATAGTTAGTCAGGCTGAAAAAAGACACAAGTCCATCGAGTTCAACCTATAGAGATACGGAGAGAAAGAGAAGAAGTCCACCCATCAGAAGACACCCTTCACAGCAGGAGCCCCCTTCAGTGAAAATGTAAAGGCACCCCTGAAAGAAGGGCTGAACTAACAGACTTATGGCAACACTTAAAACAGAACCCTAACATACGAGACATGAGAATTGGTTTCCCCCTGGCTTGGGGTCATTAGTGTGCAGTCCCCCTGCCCTGCTGAAACAGAACCTGCACGAGTGCTTTAAGGCACTATTCACACCACATGCAGTGTTCCACCACGGTTAGTAGCCAGAAAGCACTGTATTGCATAATTAAATCCTCCTGCATTCTGGGGCGGGAGGGGGTGTCGTGGTGCTATTCAATCCAATGGCACCACAGACACACCTCCCACCCTCAGTGTGATTGCCCACACTATTGGCACTATTTTTTCCAATCGCACTGCATCGGGCCGTGGGAATTGATGTAAAAACATGTTCTGGTGCAGGCGGTTGCACTGCAGGCAGGAGGCGTGTCTGCGGTGCCATTGACATGAATTGCACCACCACCACGCCCCCTCCCATCCCAGAACGCAGGAGGCTTTAATTATGGGATCCAGTGTGTTCCAGCCACTAACTGTAATATCGGAAAGTCTTATGTACAGCTTACCTGCCCACCAGAGGGGTCTTTGGACCCCTTACCTGTTTATTACAGTTTATTATAGAAAAGGATAAAGCAATCTGTTGGTCTATCTTCACCATCCCACATCAGTTCTCTTCTTCATTCTACTGGACCATTAAATCACATTAGATTCCCATGGCCCACTTTCTACACCAACCTTTGCTCATTAGTTCTCTTATTTATAAGGATCTATTGTAGTTAGAATAAATGCTTGGGTTCCAATAGAAGCGTCTGAATAAACTGCTGTCATTTTGCAGTACGGTTCAAAAAATGAAAGGCAAAAGACAACTGGTTCCTCTGGGCAACAGAGACAATCTCTATTCAGATGCTTTTATACATGAAATTATAGATATGTACTGGATTCATTTATTGAATAAAACAAGAAAGCATAATGTATATTTTAGCCAGTGTACAATACTATGAAAATGTATGTTTCAAATATGCAGTTGGTATATGATGATCATTATGTGAGTTGTAATATATAACTATAATCCTATATCTGAGCTATAATTTTGTTATGTTATATTCTTGCAGTTAACTTGTTCAACCTGTTTAGTGTGTTGAAACAATAAATGATGATGCTTTGTAAATATATTCATCATATCATTGCTAAAACAGTCTTTACAAAAATAAACAAATATGATCCATCTGCACGGGGGTTGGGGAGGGGGGAGTGATAGGTGAACATCATTAAAGAACCATAATATGTTTTATGTTTACATAAGTCCTGGCTTTAGCAGCACTTAATTTACAATAGCACTTTGGATGAAGTTAAAGCGGACCTTTACCCATATCTTTAAAATAACAACAAACACATTTCCAGAAATGTTTCGTAATGACAATCTACACATACTTCTAGATAATTGCCAGCTTTGTATTTTTTGCATACCTTATTTCTCTTTTCTTCCCCAGTCTTCTGACAGTGACCATGTTTACTAAGGGCAGATTACTAGATCTCCTTTTACTTCCTGGATTTCTGGCACATATGACTAGATATATGACTAGGACATGTGACCATGCATATCATTTCAGAGGAGGAAAATGCCTTTCCCTGAGATCTCATGAGATTACAGATGAGATTTTCCAGCAATGCTCTGCTGATGACAAGGCAATCCCAGTGTGCATTGCTTTGGCAAACTAAAGTAGTTTTGCCCTTTCAAAGCAGGAAGTAAATGTTCTGCAAGTGTAAGTATTTCAAAGTCACAGCAGTTTATAACCTGACTTGTCTATGTTATTATTAATCATCACGCATAGAGCAGTGCATTGGTAGAATTTGATTTTTGAGTGTAAAGGCTTTAATTTAGAATAGCAATTTGGATTAAGTTAAAGGAGTTCTAAAGTTCCAGCATATACTATCCTTTTATAACATCAGCATTGTAATAGGAATACATACTAGAGTTGTTTTTGATAATGCAATCAAAGCTTTCTTGAAAAAATCCCTTTAATGTAGTGAGTGCTGCCTTGTCTGCCCATCACTTTCATCAACTTCCTCAATTCCCAGTATGCTTTGCATCTCTTCCCCTGTTGCTTGATGTGATGTGTTCTCGATTTCTCAAGACTTCATATTCCATCATGCATCAGCAAGCACTGATAATGTTACATTGTGTGAAATTCAAACAATGAGTTGTAGTTTAGGCGACAGGCTTAGTTAGAAGGGTGACAGAAGGAAATGCATATTCACTGGGCTGAGGAAAATGGTGTCGCTGCATTGAGGAAGTACATCCTATGGGATCTTAAATAAGTTTACAAACTTCTTGATCGAAAAGGCTATTAAAAGTTATGGAAATGTAATATAGAAATACAACTTTTTTTTTTTTAGTTTTTGACCATAGATACCCTTTAACCCTTGGAAAGAACAGGGAAAACAAGCACAAATGAATGCAGGTATATATTTAATAGTAAATCATTAACTATATTACCCAATTTTTACAAGTGTAGATAGCCTATTTTTTCTTGATATTGGCCTCTTGTAATCTTCTATACAACAGCATTCAGACTAGAAAAATAGGGCCACCACTAGGAGCCAATCAGGCTCTGAATATTTGCTATTTGAACATGTGCTGACAAGGAGCATACTGACCCAACAGAAACAGCACAGCGAGCAGAAGTATGAGCTCATCAGTCTCTTCTTCCCAGTTTATAACAAGTTGGTGGCAGGGTGAGGTGACCAAGCTTTATATTGTCAGCACCACTGGTAGTGTCACAGTTTGTCTCAATCCCTGCCACTGTCATTTTTGCTAGACAGCCCAGTCTGCATGCTAACCTAGAAATAAATATAAGGCCTATGAAAGCAAACATTCATTTATATACTGAATATTATTATTTGCCTAGGGGTATGGCAGAGCTCTGACTTGGATCTCAAGCCAAAGTGTGTACACAGTATGTTTTGAAGGTGTCTGCATTCATATTCTTTTTTTGCAATTCATTGGGATGCATGTGTTTTCTTATCTGTGTTCTGCCTTATTACAATTTTCCACATGTGTGTGGGAACATTTCATAGGAAGTGTATATTTTACTATTAAATGCCTCTGTTTCTCTTGAAATGGCATTTGATGCTCCTCTCTAGACTCTCATAGAAACTCACAAAGTTTTAGTGATAGTGAAACCTGTGAAATATTGTTTGTGAACTGACCACTATCCCAGGCTCACACTTTAAAGAAATCCACTGTGCATTATTTACATGTAAACTGACCATACTTCAATACAATTTAAAAACAGGAACTCTTTTTGCTGCATGGATGTTTTCATCACTAGTCTTAATTTGTTTTAAATGTTTGCTGTTCTCTGTGTTACACTACCGGAATCATAAGTAGGCCCCAAAGTTCTGTGACAGGGTTGGAATGTAAAGAGCTCTGCCACTTTTGTTAGCTGGCCAATACCTGGTGAGTTTGTTATGAGAGGTTAGAACAAACCTTAACAAAAAAGCTGAGCACAAATATGTTAAGTCCTTCCTTTGACAAGAGGTTCCAAACCAGCAGGCTTCTGTGTCTTGCTGAGGGTACCTGAGCTGGAACAGAGGGACTAGAGGACTTGCTTTGTGCCTGGAGAAATTAGGCTGTGTGTCTGAGAAGTCATGTGCTAAAGTTGAAGTCGAGAACTGAAAAAGTCACACTAGAAATTAAATTTTAGTGGAGAGTTGCTTTGTAGCTGTGTGCTCTTGCAGTTGAACCACACCCAGAGAATGTCAGCACTGAGAAGCTGTTGAAGCTTAATAAGGGATTCGTGGGTATTACTCCTTATCTTCCCACCTCAAGTTCTGATGAAACGCTTGAAATATTATCAAGGGCTGGATCTACATTTACTGCAAGATTAGGGTGTGCTGTCTGGGTAAAGGGCCACACTTGCAAGCAGTGGCGTAACAATCACCATAGCGACCCAGGCGGTCGCTATGGGGCCCGGGGCACAGTGGGGCCCAGCCAGATGTCGTGCGGGCCGCCTGGGTCACTATGGGATCTTCTGCTGCTGGCTTTCACTGGCGTCTGAAGACAAACACGCCGCTGTTCAGATCATCTGTGCAGCGGCGCGTTCGTCTCCACAGTCAATGAGAGTCAGCAGCAGCGGGGGAGCAGGCTGGACCCGGTGTTCTATCAACGTTGCGAGCCTCTGACATCACCGGCAGTGGAGGAGGAGGCGGGCCCGTGCTCGGCAGCAGGGGAGGAGGCGGCCTCGGTGATGAAGAAGGAGGCGGGCCCGCCGACAGAGGAGGTAAGGAGTGCGACCAGCCCACCTGAGGGTGATCCTGCAGAGCCCACCATAGAGAGTCTATGGTGGGCTCTGCAGGGTCACCCTCAGGTGGGATCTCGAGTGGGCTCTGCAAGGGGTAAAACTAGAAATCATGGGGCCCCATACAAAATTTTGCTATGGGGCCCTGTGATTTCTAGTTACGCCCCTGATGGCAAGGCCCTCCTTAGTGTAGGCACTCTACTAGAAGAAATTTAGGAAAGTTCCTATCTGTGCAGAGACTCATGTTCTGGTTTACCCAGGTGCTAAAGAGAGAAAGTGGACGTAATCTGGCTGGAGAGGGTCATCTCACCTCTAAAACAGTGTAGCAGTGAAAAAAAACACTATCTGGTCCTCATGCCATAGTCATCAGAGGAGAAACAACAAATGATTTTGGGTATCTGATTTTGGGAGATTCGATAATTTGCATATTACAAGCTCCACTAATTGAGAGGAGAAGCAAAGTGATCATAAGCTAAATTCTAAGATCCAAACAGCTATCCTATTAGACACTTCAGTTAGCTAACTTGTGCTGCAGCTAGACATCTTCCATTTCTTAGGCCCCTTCTCTCCCATATTCTTATAGATTAGCTCAAAGCATGTCAGAGAAGGGCATTAGCATTAAAACAATTGCCCAAAATGCATAGAGGGGAATTTTATCAAAACTGGAGCAGAAAAAATGAGCACCAGCTGTGCATGCAAGCCAATCAGCTTCTATCTTTCATTTTCAAAGTTTAACTGAACAAACTGAAGTGAGAAGCTGAGGTTACAATAAGCAATTGCTCCAGATTCTGTCTGCTTCCCTTTTGATAAATTCTCACAACAACCCCCCCCCCCTTGTATCCAGTTCCCCATCAAGTCCACTTGCATTATGTGACCCCCCACCGCCTACTCAGTGATAGGACAGTCTCTAGTCTTGTATTGCCAGATAGAGCATTCTTTCTGCAGACTGCACTTAGTACCGGTCCACCCCTCCATACATTCCAAGAATTATTGTTCCTCCCTCTGCTCCAATGCCAATCAATCACAGAGGAAGGCAGAGGTGATGGGTCTCATAGACACTCCGGCCTCAGTGTTCTCTCTCACAGTGACTCCCCTAATGCCACCTAACACCTCAACTAGACTTTTGGGGGGCACAGCCCTGGGGGCTGTGGTTGTGACATCTTTTTTTAATACATATGCCTATTAACACAACCATATTCAAACATAAAGTTAATTAACCCATGTAAAGGCCCGCCTTTTGAGTGTAGGCTCTATATATTTGGAAGTGTGGCATATAGAGGTGAAGGTCTTGCTCTGAGGAATGAGTTGGTTACCCTGAAACGTGTTAGCACAGCCCCCCTTCTTGTTGGGGTGCATCTACCACTATGCAGCGTTCTTTGACCATCAGACTCTGTTATTGATATGCCTGGTTTCCTTTAGGGAATAGTGAATAGAACTTTTCACTCTTTTATTTCATTATTTGGTTGATAAACATACTGTACTGGGAGGTGGCACCTGCTCTGTGTTTTGTTGCATATTGTCAACATCCCATTGACTCCCTGGTTGAGAAGGCAGCCCCTTGGTTCCTAGTACTGGCGGAGTGAGCAACAGTCCCATTGGCTTGCGCCGGCCTGAATTGTTCCTACTTTCCTGGCTGCGTAAACTGTTGGCGCTATACAAATCCTGTATAATAATAAAAAAATAATAATAGGAGAATAATGCACATAGTGATAATACCCAATATTTCTGCACAACAACATCACCTTCATTAATTAAATATAACATCATTATCTGCACTACCTAGCAATAACAATTGTCTAATTAATATTATACAGTTATAACCAAAATGTAATGTTATTGGGACTGTATACCACCCGTGTGTGCTTCTGACAGTGTCTTTATCCCCAGGAGTAGCTCAAAAGACTGTGGATTGTGGTATTGAACATTTTTTTTCCCTAGAGCACACTTTCATACATCAGGCCTTTGTGGCTACAAACATTGTGGTCAAAAGAATGGCACAGTAATTGGAATAGGGTAGGGCACTGTCATTGTGGTAGATAAAATGGGGATGATTATAAAATGTAGATAAAAGAAAATATTGCCTGACAGAACTGTCAATGTTAATGAAATTTTCCTTTTCATATTCTGACACGCTTTACAATTATGAAAGGGATGATTTGGCTGATTTCTATGGCCATTTCTTTCTTTAGATAGTTTCATACATAAGGCCCATTGTGCCAATCAGACTGCAGCTGTAACTTTGCCAGAGCGTCATAGTCAAGGATAGCTGAATTGTAACTTGTTGCTGAAGCAATTGACACTATCCTTTATTTCATTTATAAAGTGAGCCTAAACTGAAACTTTATTCCACAATTAGAAGGGTGCAGATTCCTTGACGTTGTGGTTATATGAACCAGCAAGATACTGTAGCTTGGCCCAGTGGGAGAATTCTCCATCCACACAGTTTAGCGTAGATGGAGGAATCTGTTGCACTTTTTCCATCTGACCATAGAAAATCTGCAGAAAATCTATAGGTGTATAACCAGCTTTAGAGAGACCTAATCTCCAGCTTTTCTACTTTGATGTACTGACCATCATCTCAATGAGCTTATGAAATATTTTTAGGCAATCTACACAACAATGTGCATTATTTTATTAGCATTAAAATGTGAGTATCTTGTCTTTCTCTGCATACTGGGTTGGCCTTCAAAGTGCTGCCTGGTTTTGGTTGCAGATCAGGCAAGTTTCTTTAGTATCTTCAGCATAGCTTATGTACTGCATCTGCTGCACAGCTGAATTCATTATGCTGTCAAGGTTTAAACACTGCACACAACAGGCTTCATGCTGGAAGTGTATGTTCAAGCTGTATGCTGCTGAAAGACTTCCTGAGCCTTTCCAGCTGTCTCTCCTGGGTCTCCCTGAAAGAGCCTCAGAGGTGAACTAGCTAACCTATCATTCTGCTCCAACCTGTGAAACTAAAGACCCCAGCCTGGATAGTGTGTTCCAGCCACCAGAGCAGAACCAGATTAAATCTGCTGATAATATGAACAGCACTGCATCATTTTAAAGTATGCTGTTTTAGTTACTGAATAATGCAAGCAGTCAGATGTCAATCACATTGGAGTTCTGCCTACTGTTGTTAGTACAACAGTGAGATGATCTTCAATACACACAGAAAATGATTTAGCTATGGCATCTATGGGGTTCAAATAAAATTATGTTATATCAGTACATAAAAATAATAAATCGTTAAAATCAATAAACATTGCTCATGAGTTGTCATGACCTTGGGAGAATGCAAAAGTCAAAGGATTACAGAAGCAAGACCATAGGCATTCATTCAAAGCTGGGGGCTATTTGTTTTAATCCCCTGTCTTTCCAGCTATGTTTTCAACATGCACACAAAAGGGTGATTCAATTATCATCTTTTTTTTTTGTATGGATAAAGTTTTCTATACAAGCTTCTCTTTAAAAGTATAAATGTATTTATATTTTTATAGATTTATATTTTTATGGGTGGCTAAAAATCAGCACAATCACTCATTAAAACTAAATGGACTTTGTTATTTTTACATTTTGAATTTTGCAATCATACAGTTAAAGTCTAACAATTAAAATCGGCTTCCTGCTATTTTAAATGGAAATTGTAATATGTTGAAAAAAGCCATCTGCTTTTGATTATAAAGCTGACCATAGAAGTAGCGATCAGGCTGCCTGACCTGGTTTGAGATTAATGGTGGGCGTCTCAATGCTCAAAGCTGAGCCATCTAGAAAATGCCTTTATAATGCAGCAGGACTAGTGATTTTCTGAAGATCTCATTCCCACATTATTCCTGTATCTTTCACTGGCTTCTGTTTATGCTCAAGAATTGGCTGCTGCCATTATACAGACACTTGGTTGGGGGAATCAGGAAGACATGCTCTGCCTTCTCAGTAGCAACTACTACATTAATATTAATAATAATAACAACAAATATTATTAATAATATTATTATTATAATACAGGATCTAGATAGCGCCAACCACTATCAGTGGTTAGTTTAAAGTGGAATAGGCTTCCCTGAAGAGATGATTCTTAAGGGATTGCCTAAAGGAAGTCAGAGTGGGAGATAGATGGACATGGCCTGTAATGGGCCGTGTCAGTGACCATCCTGTTCTACCATACAGGGGCTTATGTACACAGTAGCCAAAGTCATTCCCATGCGGCCCTACATGGGTTATCTCTAGGGGAAACTGTAACTCATTTTGCAATTCTCTATTGTCAGCTTATTTTACAATTACTCAATTCACATGTAATAAATACATTTCACAACACAATAGGGCATCATAAATATAAATGTAACTTTATTGGTGCTGCTACAGATGAGCTATACAAGATATATAGAG
>NW_017306468.1:1399900-1405780 GCF_000935625.1 Nanorana parkeri | reverse complement strand
ATATATATATACACACACACACAATAATCATAATAATCATTCTATATATGAAGTACATAAATCTGACTTAAACCAGTCAGATATTTGGTAACTTTGAGTGCATGTTTTGTGTAATTTGGCAACACCATCACCCAGGACTCTCAGCCAGAGAGGCTGAGGGGTTCCAGGAAGCAAGTACTTTTAGAGGAAAAGAGCTGGCTTTTTAGTTCTTTCCGGGTTTTCTGGAATTTTTGGGATCCTGGAACCAGGAGATTTCAAAGAGAATTGGGAGGGGTGAAATCTCTAGTCCTGGGTCCAGGTGCTGCCAATCACCAGACTGGACCGATCAGGTGGCTGAGAGCAGTCCTTTTATTAATGAGTCTGGACCAGAGTTCAGAGAGGGGTGGGTGGTGTGTGGTGGCACAAGGAACAGCCAGGGTGGTCTGAAGATTTGGAGCGGCTGAGAGAGCCAGGCAAATCATTAAGGTCCTGGGACCTGGACTCTGTGGTTGTGTGCAACCTAAAGTCGGTGAGACTTTGACAAATGTTATTTTGCTGAAAGACGTGAAGTTTGTTATTATGTTGGAGAAACACCTGTGGGGGAAACCTTATCTGAGCTTTAAATTAAAAGTGGGCAGGAAGCTCTATAAAAACAGAAGTAGCCCACGTCCTTAAGGCATCATTTGAAGCTAAATCTCACAGGTTTGATTATTGTGCCTTCCCATTACTAACCTGTTAACTCATTGCTTTAGTGTGTGGACTTCTGTATTATTGTGCAGTCATTTTTTTTCTGTCAAGTATTTGTAGGAAAGCCCCTTATCTATCAGGGTTTGCTAATTTCCTCACTGACCTGCTTGTGCTTACATAGTGGTTATCACCGTGTCTAAATATTTTATGCTGCAGGTATCAATACTGAAAATACATCCTGCAAAGCTACTGTCTGAAACTAAGCCTCTCACAACCATTACCATAGTAATATTATGATTATATTTTACTATTATACATTTTTCTTTTTGCAATTCTGCAATTCATGATATGTTTCTGTGCAAGAAAATACTGGGATAGGGGTGCAATCTGGGTCAATAATAATAAGTCATGTTGAACAGTTGGCCCTCATATTCCCTCATTATATTGCTAAATGCCCTCCGTTCAGACCTGCAAACACTACATCTGGCAGAGGTAAATATACGAAAAAAGGAACACTTGGTTGTGTATTTATACCAGGCCAAAAGTTTCCAGTTCTCCACTGCCTGTGTGTGTTCAAGGAGCTCCAACCCAGGGATATACTGTAACTCTTAACTTCCAGGCCTTCTGCATCCCATGATTTAGGACCGGTTCACACCACAAAGTCCGTGTTCCAGAGCGTTCGGCCTCTGGAATGCAAGCCGGATGGCTCCCTTCGTTAAGGAGCGTGGTGGTGCATTGAAGTCCATGGCACCGCAGCCATGCCCCCTGCCCGCAGTGTGATCGCCCGCACCCGGAACGCAGTCACATAAGTGCTTGCGTTCTGGTCCAGTGCGATCTGCAAAAATAGTGCTTGCGGTATTTTTACAGATCGCACTGGACCGGAATGCAGGTACCAATGTGCCTGTGTTCCGGGTGCGGGCGATTGTACTGCGGGTGGGGGACATGGCTGTGGTGCTATTGACTTCAATGCACCGCCATGCCCCCTCCCGCCCCTGAACGCAGGGAGCCAGCCAGCTTGCGTTCCAGAGGCCAAATGCTCATGAATGCTGACTTTGTGGTGTGAACCGGGCCTTAGTGTGTCCATCGTTAACTAGAGATGTACATAAACTTTACATACAACACACGGAGGATCATTGATTCCAGGTTACACAGAAATACTTTGGTGAAGAAATAAAGGGAAGGGGGAGCACTGCCAGTACAATAAACATTAGTGCTTTAAATGTGATGCTAACATGGGCATTATGGATTTGGTTAATATTTACTAGGACACTTTGTTTTGTACTGTTTGCTAGCTTGTTGTGTATACTTTCTGTCATTATGGTGCTGCAAGTGGTATTTGGTTTAATTCAGTAAAACTCTTGGGGAACAAAAGCAATCAAATGTTACACAATTCAGCGGATGTGCCTCGGTTGTGTACAGGTGCAATGTAATAAAAAGACATATTGTGCATTTGTCCATTTTAAAACAAAAACTGATCTAGGGTAGGTCTATTCTGCCAGGAGAGACAGTCCTATAAAAGAAAATGGTTCTGAGTTCTAAATGATAAAATGATTATCTTGCATCCTACTCAGTGCAATTCATAATATATTGTTGCCATAAGCACATGCTGTGTTCTCCATAGGGAGGCAGGAGCTTCGTGGCCAGGCAACCCAGCACTGCAACAAACAGAAAGCTGGGGATATATATGCTGCTGAAATTCCAAGAAAGCTGACATGCATTTACAATCGCATGGTAAAAGACACATAGACATAGGCTTAATTAATAAAGGGTTGCTAATGCAAACGTAGCAGCTAGTACTGGAAACTTGCATCACTATTCCATATGGAACAAAACATTGCTACAAGCTAAAAAACAAATACAGCAGCCTTTAAGCCAATAAATAATCATTATAAATCACAACAATGTCAAGAAGGCAAAAAATCCCCTGTCACTATCTAGCGATACGATAAATTCCTCAACTTCATATGTAAGCAATTCTCCAATGTGCTGAAGGAACAAAACAATAGGAAGAAGGGGTAAAAAATTATATTTGATAAATGCATTCAGACTCACAAGACAATAACATAATTGTAATAACCTATATTAAAAAATAAAAGACAAACAGTATTTTACTATAGTGTAGAACCATTGATGGTGACAAAGCTTTTAAAAAAGTGTATTTATAAACACTTTTATTGTATCACATTAACCAAATAATTAACAAGTTTTTTGGAATTATTTCAAAATGTGTGCTTTAGTCTAGTTGTTTTTTTATATGAAGAGTACACGAAGAGCTAGATGCCAGGTCACCGGGCTTTTGCTGAGTATGCTGCATACATTACAGGAAATAATGTCTAGTGTATATTTTATTACAGGAAATATACGCTATCAGAGTCTGATTTAGCTCTTAGTAAGGACAATACAAAAGGTAATTGTCAAGCCAATGTTTAACTAAAAATAGTGCAGCCTGCAATATATTAAAAAAAAAAACTTTTAGAGGATTAATTATTAGCTTAGAAAATGCTAAAGCTGTGAAGCATAACTTTTTAAAGCAAATTTCTCATATGTGATGCAAGATTACAGGGTTATAGAACAAAATGAGACTCTGCAGAAATTGTTATTTTTTCTAATTGTGCCGCCTTTGCTAAGTAATCAGCACTCAAATTAGCCGTTTTGGTCCCTTTTAACTCTCGGGCACCTTTGGAAAAAGTTGCACAGAAGCTGCATATGTCAGAGCTCATTGATGTGAATGGGCCCTGACCAGGAAACTAAATTATGTGAAACTGGGAATAATTATGAAAACAAAAGGACCAGTTATTAAAGTCAAAACTTTATGCTTTTTTTAATTTTATTTATAGGAAATAAAGTTTCCAACAGTCTTGCCTGGGGAAAAAGTAAAAATAATCTGGCAACATCTGTGCTGCTAGAACACACAGAACCAGGATTGCTTATGCGCTCTATGGTAGTGCTGAGAGATCTGTGCCAAATAAACTGATATTGATAGTGCTGTGAGCACTTGGGGAATGTGAGTTGAATGGTTTAAGGGCCCAATCACACTTGCCTTGTGGTAACGTGCTAAAGTGCACACTTTATTGCTAAAAAACGCACCTGCTCTTTGTGTGCTGTGCTGTGGTACCATGTTTTGTAAATGGCACCCCCAACGCATTGTACAGTAGAGCACATCGCCCCACAGTGAACCGCAACACATATACTGTATGGTGTGGCTCACTGCATTTTTAAAAAGGTTATGTAAATGTTTTTTATCCGTTGAGTTGCAATGGCAGCCTGTACATAATGACTAGGCTGCCTCCGAGTAGTGCCCTTTAACATATCAGCGAGGAAGAGTGGTGGATCGGGAAAGGAATAATAATAATAAAATATTTCCTATGATATAATTACTACTGCTACGACAATTGATTTCAGTGCATTGTACAGGATAAAAACAAAATGGCAGATTTTATTTAAGCTATAAAAAAAAAACAAGATGACACTAAACGTTTCAGAACATATTGTAAATGTTTGCCAGCCCCCTCCTGCATCCCACGCATTCCTGTTGGTCCATGAGTATGATGGGCTGCCTCCCCAACCAATAGGAAAGTATGAAATGCAGGATGGGGTGGGCAACTTTGTCACTACCGGGCAGCATCAGAGCACTACTGAGTGCTCGAGTTGCCTGCACATTTTTACCTGACATAAACCTTTTTTTTTTAAATTGACTCAGATGCAAGTTGATTATACATTTAAGTACAGTCGCAACAAATGCTACACATTATTCATGTTTGTATACTTTAAAACAAGTAATACTATTTTAGAGGCTGTATATTAAAGTGTGTTATAAGGACACATATGAAATACAAAGGTTAACATTTAATTTATACCTTCAACATATGTGTATAGAAAATACGCTTTCCGGAGGAACTGGTTTGACAACTAGAGGATATCTACCTCATTTCACCAGAGGATGCATTTACTTGTTGCCAGTCAGCATGGATAATAAAGCAAAGTTTTACTTGTGTGCCATTTTTGTGAAGGATGTTGCATTTCTTTAAAATAAAAAGCATCAAAGCTTTGAGAAATGGGTGTTGCTTATTAGGAGTGTAGCTGTCACTTGTTATATTATGGGGTAGACTTACCACAGTTCTAATCTACAACTCTAGAAAGATGGGAGGTCTACAGTTTCAAAGAAACCTGTACAGAGAGAAATGTTAAGCCTATAAATGCTGACATTCTGAAATGCTAGTTGTCTAGCTGGCATGAGTATTCATTGCCTACAGTAATTTCTGAATCACTGATGCAGAAGCAGACTGCAGATCAAGAGTTCGAAATTACTCTGACTTCACTGACTGCTTCTTCAGGGGAAATAATATCACAATTGGTTTCTATGGGACCTAGTACTAGAGGGGCCTAGTATTAAAGGGAGTCTTGTTAGGGCCTTAGGCCTCAATCCTCATTCACACAGCTAAGTGTCGGCCCATACAGATCCGTGCGCCATGCACGGCCGTACCCGGGAAGGACAGGTGCTGCAAGTGATTGTACGCAGCAGCTTGTTCTTCTCTATGGGAGTACGCGGCCGTATGCTCACCCGAACTGCACATCCGTGTGGGTGTCCGTGCTTAGACACAGACAGGATCCATCCTGTCTGCGTAGGAGTACGAACACCTGCGGCTCGGGTGAGCAGAGGCGGCTCTAGACTTTGTGAGGCCTTAGGCGAAACTCAAAATGTGAGGCCCCCACTTACACCCATAATCAGGGCTTGAAAAATCCACTCGTCCTCTCGTCTGTGACGGAGCTCCACGAGTAGTTTCCCGGCCGGCCATTGTAATTACACGGTTGGACGGGGGCTTTACATTCAAGCGATCGGGCGTCTCTAGAGACGCTCGACCGCTTGTATAGGAGCAGGTGTCACTGTCTTGCCGGTCCCGAGACCCGTTGTGCCGAATCCGGCTGGGACCGGCACGGCTGCTCTGTGACAGGAGATTAAAGGAGAGATCGGTACACAATTGCTCTACTCAGTCCCCGAATGCAGGAAGTGATGTATATTACATCACTTCCTGCATTCAGTGTCAGTCTCCAGCTACAGAAGCTGATGAAGCAGATCTCTGGGGGTCCCTAGGTGACAGGGGTCTTGGAGACCCCTGATGTCTCCATAAAGAGGGCCTGCCATGTAAATTGGCTATCACATAGGGGGTTTCTTAGATTCTTAGCCCCCTATGTGATAGCAATAAAGTTGTGTAA
>NW_017306468.1:1374593-1399237 GCF_000935625.1 Nanorana parkeri | reverse complement strand
CTGTATAATGTATTATTGCTGGGATTTGTAGTTCCTCTATAACTGGTCAGTGGTAATCTGCATTGTGCAGTATAAACATTATACGGTGCAATGGAGAATACCACCAGCTATAGAGGACTACAAATCCCAGCAATAGTACATTATAGTATAATGTTGTACTATTGCTGGCATTTGTTGTATTCCTATGTAGCTGCTGGTATTCTGCATTTCGCCGTATAATCATTATACAGCGCACTGCAGAATGTCACCAGCTATAGAGGACTACAAATCCCAGCAAAAATACATTATATACAGTGCAATGCAGAATAACCCCAGCTACAGAGGACTACAAATCACAGCAATAGTACATTATAGTATAATGTACTATTGCTACATTCCTCTATAGCTGCTGGTTATTCTGCCCTGCGCCGCTGTATAATGTACTATATTGCACACCACACTTCCACCGCGCCAAGCTTGCTCCCGTGATGGACTACAATCTCAATAGAAATTAGTAGTACATCACTGGAGCCCTTTTTGTGTTTTTTTATCCGATTAGTCGATTAATCGAACTTAATAATCGGCTAACTAATCGATTATGAAAATAATCGTTAGCTGCAGCCCTATAAACAATGAGGGCCCAGTCACACTATAAAAAGTGCGTTGCTGTGCATTCAGCTTCTGGAATGCAACTCGGCCAGCTCACTTTGTTTTGGGGTGGAGGGGGCGTGACGGTGCATTGAAGTCAATAGCACCGCAGCCACGCCGTCTGCCTGCAGAGCGATCTCCAGCACCCAAACGCGTGGAAAATTAGTGCCTGCATTGTGATCTCCAAAAATTAGCGCATGCAGCATTTTTGCAGATTGCACTGGACCAATACACGAAAACTAATATTCCATGCGTTTGGGTGCCGGTGATTGCATGGCGCGGGGGTGGCTGTGGCGCTATTGACATGCCAAAACAAAGTGAGCCGGCCGGGTTGCGTTCCAGAGGCGGATTGCACTGGAACGCACTCTTTATGGCGTGACTGGGTCCTGACAACAGTATTTTTTTTAAAAAGAATGATTTGTTTTTTTTTGTAGCATGTATTTTCCTTTTTTAAGGAGAGGTGCTTCACTTACCTGTAGTCCATGCACCTGCTGCTCCTGATCGAGGGGTTAACTCCCTGTGTCCCAGACCTTCTTCACCCTAATGGTATCGGCCTCCTTCTTGCTCTATTCCAAATCCGATTCCTACTGCTGGAGGAGTGGGAGCCTCTGCAGGTCCATGGCACTGGGCGGGCTCTCTCATCTCTCTGTGCAGGGAAGGAAGTGGCGCTGATGGCACCCCATTCTCCCCGCGAGGCAGATGGTGAGGGGGCGTGGCTTGTGCAGAGGCTGCGGGCACCCCATTCTCCATGCGAGCGGCGCGAGGCACACAGTGGCAGATGGGGGGAGGGGCGGGATTGTGCGGAGGCCGCGGGCACCCCATTCTCCATGCGAGCGGCGCGAGGCACACAGTGGCAGATGGGGGGAGGGGCGGGATTGTGCGGAGGCCGCGGGCGCTGCATTCTACCTGTGTGGAAATTGTTGCTGCTCCCTTCTGCCCAGGGACGGACTCGCCAGAGTCAGGTGAGGTGAATCTGCAGAGGTGAGTTAGGCGGCCGCGAGGCCCTCCTGAGTGCGAGGCCTTAGGCGACCGCCTAACTCGTCTAATTAGAGAGCCGCCTCTGCGGGTGAGCGTACGGCAGTGTAAGGCTGCATACTCCCATAGAGAAGAATAGGCTGCTGCGTACAATGACTTGCAGCACCTGTCCTTCCTGGGACAGATCTGTACGGGCCAACACTTAGCATGTGAATGAGGCCTTAAAAGTGTTCACAAAAACTAATCACTTTATTTATCCAGTGTCCTCCCCCCTGCCTCTGTATAACCTTTAAGTCCCCTCTGCCCATAAGAATGGACAGTGCCATTTCCTGCCCATACAATATGTCATACAGGAACCATATGTAAGCCAAATTGATAAGTGCTGTACTCCATTTCATCTCCCCTAAGCCCAGTGTTATTGTTTGATTCTGCCTGCTGCTGGGGTGTGACCCTGGCTATAGAGCATGGAGATTAAAATAATGATGAGTTATGAATATTTATGACTCTCCGGACAACCACTAGTAGGTTTATTGCCAGTGGTGCATGCTGGAGGAGGATATAAATATTTGGGGCTGACCTTTAAGTCTCTTCCCCCTGAGCTCCTGCCTGACTTTGGTTCTACTAGGCCTATTGCCTGTGTCTGGAAATGAAGGTCTGGATATGGACCAGAAGCTGTCCTGCCTGTAAGAGGTGAAGCTGACACAAAATGGAATACCAGAGCAAGAGACACAGAGTCTGGTAGCCAGCAGAGATTGTGCTACATACAGTGAAGTCGGTTTTGAAGGCTTTTGCATTGTATAGCTGGAAACGGATATGGATTTTGTAGTCTGTAATGTGTCCAAGGTATCTGAAGTTCTTACCCCTCTGCCCTTCTGAGTAACCATGAAGAATAAAATCTTTCAAATACCTTGTAGTGGTTGGCACCCAACTTACTTTCACCAGCTTAGGACATACCCCTGAGGTGGAACGCTAGGCGACCATGCCTCAGGGTTTTTCCTTTCTTGCCTTTGGGAATGCTACACATAAGATGTAAAAAACCTGAGCAGGAGAGCTCAGAGAGTGCAGTAAAAGATGTGCTGCTTCAGAAAGTGTCGTGAAAGTACAGGTATTTGACCAAACACCAGGTAGACAACATGGTCATGAGTAATGTAAAAGTTGGTGAGAATCAGTGGGGTTCCAGCCAAATCCCATGTGTGTGCTCTTGTCAGTCATAGTTGGGTCCCCTCTAATCCTGCAACTAGGATATTGCAGACAGACAGGTCTACACTGCTGGATCCTGTTTGGTTCTGTCCCATGCCCCTGGGTTATTGCCTTGTTATAGCTGGTGCCAGTGGTGTATCTGTCAATCCTGTTGTAATCAACTGCCACAAGTAAAGTCATCCTATCTGCAGCCATAATTAAATGCATAGGCCATTGTATGGTGGATTGTTTTTCCTAGTTATGGGCTTGAAACTGCTCAGTACATATGTTGGCAACAGTTAAGCTCCTTAGGACATAATATTAGCATCACTGTCATGACCAACTAGGGCCTTGGTTCTCAACTGGTGGGTCGTGACCCCGTGTTCATTGGGTCCCCGTGTGCCTTCCACTTTTCTAGGTGAAAGGCTCCTCAGCCTCCCCATAGCGCACGACTGCCAGTTTTTGCGCCAAGCAGCCATTCAAAATATGCTGCTCGGTGCCGAGTGTCAGCTTGAGGTAGGGTGGGCTCCATCCATATGTGAATTGCTTACAGCTCCCCTCGCTTGTCCTGTAGAGGTGCCTGGAACGGTGTGATGTAACATACTGGCTCTCGGCACCTCTATGGGGTGTGCAAGGGATCTGTACAAGCACTGCACATATGGATGGAGCTCCATCACAGTACAGCATGTATGTGTATTTGTGAGATTGTGTCTGTGGTTGTGTGTTTTTGAGGGCCCATTCACACTAGTACAGTGCGTTAATTGCACAGTCCCATACAATTAATGTACTGTACTTGGCAATCGCACCTACCACGCGTTTTGGTATGAAAAGTGCATTGCCATTCATTTGAATGGCACCCCAAATGCACCTCCCACACACAGTTCTATTGCCCGCATCGGAACATGCAGTACCACAATGCCGTGCAGTCCATTGCAGTGCAACTTGGACAAAATAAAATAAATTTTATTCTAATGTTGATTTCTAGATTTTAAATTGGTGTGGTCCCTTTCAAAATAGAGCCTAGCGCAAGTAATGAAATACTGCGCACGGAGGCACAATATTTTGGGGTTTTCTTTATGTAAAATAATTACACCCTAAAGTTGTTCTTTACATTTTAAATGGCTCTTGCAAGTGCTGTTCAAAATGGCACCTAGTACAAATGATTCAATACTGCACATGTAGGCATTACAATTTTTGGGGGTTTTTTTCTGCAAAAAACAATGGTGTGGTGCTGCAAAAAAAAGAACCACATAAACTATACTATCAAACTGTTGTGCTAATGCCCAGTTTTTATTAAGTTAAGGGCTTAAAGTGACACGAAACACGAAACTCAGGAGTTAAATTGTAAGCATGCATTTAAGTACTCCAAACTATTAACAAAAATATATCTTATTTGTGCATCAATCAGCTGCAGATCCTCATCTCTGAATTGGTGCTGACACTGTCCTTCCTTCTGGAATGTGGCTTCTTTTGTTCCCCATGGTCCCTGTATGTGTTGTAAAGTAGTCACCACTCCAAGCTCACTCCTGTGATGGACTACAATCTCAATACAAATTAACTAAACCTGAGATTGTAGTCCATCAGGGGAGCAGGATTGGAGCAGTGGCTACTTTACAACACACAGGGACCATGGGGAACAAAAGTAGCCACCCTCCAGAAAGAAGGACAATGTCAGCACAAATTCAGAGATGATTTGAGGATCTACAGCTGAGTGATACACAGATGAGCTACATTTTTGTTAATAGTTGATGTACTTGAATTAATTTTTAAGATTTTTAGGATTTTTACATTTTTCATTTATTTTACGAAGAGTACAAATTCCTGTAGCTTTTAGTTCTTGTTGTGGCTGCTTCTCCCACCAATCAATTCATGCCTGTTATAGTTGGTTAAAAAAAATAAAAAAATCAAGTGTTACATTTACAACTATCTAAAAAGCAAATATTTTTCCTAGTTCTAATAAATAATCCAAGTGGGGTGTTGCTACTGTTATAGTAAAGCCAAGCAATAAAGTAAAAATACAAAAATGTATTACACATGCAGATTATGTGATGCCAGCGTGTGGTTTCACTGATGCTGTACATGAGAATTACACTGTTCTACAACACCATATACAGCTTAGACACCTTTCAGGAATGTACTTAAAAAGGACTGGTGGTTTTTTTTTTTTTAAATATCGCCATCGAAGTCTCATATAAAAGAGGGTCCTTTCCCTGCTGAATGGTACTTGTTGTTTTTTTTTTGTTTTTAATTGGTACTTGTTCCCCAGGGCAGCACCCAACTCTCTTTGCCCTTTGTTTGAAAATCCCATTGCCTATTTTTCTTGAAAATGGACAGAATACATTTTTCACATGAACCCCTTGTTGACTTTAATGGTGTATGGGTTAAAGTTTGCAATTTGCAAAACGTACAATTAGTTCCACGAATGGTCTGCAAATCAAACCTAGGTCAACTTTTTTTTCCATCAGCAGAAATATCCTAGTCTTATATAGATATGTACATATTGTCACAACAATCAAAACCAGGTCCGGACCAGTAGAACAAGAAGGCAGGCTCCAAAGAATGACATTTGGAACTGCAGGTGCATTATTAGCAGACATTGCTAGTGGATGAAATGCACTAGCAATTTTCCCTTGCATTTAGGCTTCTTTCACACCTATAGTTTAGGAGTGTTTAGGGATTCCTGCGTCAGGAATTTGCAATTTTCTGTAGCAGGAATCCCAAGTCTGCCGTTTACAAGCGGCAACTGTCACCCATTGAAGTTAATGATTGGTTGACAGGGACCACATTTGAAAGCGGCAAAACACTGGCACACCGCATTGATTTATAACTGCATGTAATCGTATCACATGCAGTATGCCAGCGTTCTGCTGCTTTACAATAGCGACCGTGTAACCAGATCATTAACTGCCACTTGTAAATGGCAGATTTGGGATTCTTGATGCAGGAATCCCCAAATGCACCTAAATTATAGGTATGAAAGAAGACTTACCCCTGCCCCTGTGCTAGTATTATTAAGTTTTCTTTTCGTGTAAAGGTTTGTTCACACCAGAAAGGCTCACTGAAAGCATGGCCGCTGATGTGTGCTGGCAGGAACAGTGCATCACATTTTATTGAATTAAAAAAAAACAATAACAATAACATTGCTGCAACAAAGGAAATATATCCAAATCTAAATATAGGTCGCAAAGTACAGGCAGTCCCCGAGTTACGAACATCTGAGTTACTTATGACTCCTACTTACGAATGGAGGTCCCAGGCTGTCCCACTGGTTGTAATGCTACTGTGCTCACGCCGACGTTCGTAGTACTGTACTTCCTGTACATTACAGGAAGTTGTTAGACGTGCAGACGAGGAGTGCCTGCCTCTATGTTCGGGTCTGGTACTGTACATTACAGGAAATTGTACAAACTTCTGTCCAAGATGCATTAAAAGTAGCATTTTTAGTTTGGTTAGTATGGTGTGGGATTAGAGCCACTATGAGCACAGCAAAACAAAAGTTACAGGGGGTTAACCCTTCCCTATGCTATCCAAAACTAATTTTTTTTTTTTTTTTGGCTGGAGTTACACCTAAATGTATCTGTTCCAACTTACTTACAAATTCAACTTAAGAACAAACCTACAGTCCCTCTCTTGTTCGTAACCCAGGGACTGCCTGTATATCAATTTGCTACAGCGCATAATGCATTTTGAATAACGGGTTAGCACTGGAAAGTGAAGGGAAAGGAAGGGAATAGGCTAATATAGTATAGGTGAGGGGAAACGGCATACCTTTACAGGTCCATTGCATAAAAAACATTGCAATACGCTGTGTGTACACATTATGTAGAGGACAAAGTACAATTCCATATGGTCTTTTTAGACCTATAACCAAGAATTAGACTAATGTGTTCCACAAGTTTAAACAAGAAAATACTTCATTATGTCAATAGTGTGAGGTTTATTAGAAATCAGTGAGTTTTCTAATCTTGTACAGGCAAACTTGAAACCCAGATTTTGCTGTCTGGTTGCTGCTTCTGATACTGTGTTCCATTTTTGGCCTTGCGTTGTCTGACTTCCTTTTGTGTTTGGTATATTTGGTATGTTTCCTATTTCTTATGTCAGTTGTCGCTCTGCTGTCTGTCCCGTCTCATCCATCCCAGGTATTACATGCTCAATTCAGAGTTTGTCACTGTAATATCTATTTAAGGTAATTATTATTCCACTGCAACCCTGTTAAGTGCTTTCCTTATCTGTTATTGCCTGGTTCTTCGGTTTTGATGTCACTTGCCCTAAAGCTAGCTAGCCTCCAGTGCATCCAGTCTCTGTTAGCCAGTCTTCATTCTATCCAGTCTCTGGTAAACTTGTGCCTCCCTCCTCTGGTATGCTATAGACTTTGGTTCCCTTGTATGCAATAGGTAAAACCTGTGGGCAACTCAGTATTGTGGAACACTGGTGGCTCATCTAAAAGAGAACTCCTATAGATTAACTTTCTACAGACCGTTAACCCTTCTCCTCGACCTGTGGCTGAGTGTCAAGTTTCCACCCATTCTTTGAGGTCTGAATTTTTCTGTTTTGGCTTTTTCCCTCCTTGATGATAATTTGCTTTTGACCTTGGCCTAAGCTGATCACCCACTCCAGCTCTCGACTCTAAACTACCCATTGCAAATTTAGATGTCACAGAATATGATTAGGTCATCTGCATCCCTTGCCTCAGAACCAGGTGTATCCAACCCCTTTGGACCCAAACCAACAGTCCCACCATGAGTGGAAGCACACTGTACCAGCAATTAAAAAAACAATTCTAACTGCAATCATTATCTCTAACTCAAACGATTTTTGGTTGGATTTTACCACTCTTCCACAGAATTAGGAAGTCAATCACTCATGAGACTTTACAAGAGATTATAAATAGAGTATACTTTAATTACTCCTAGCTTCGATACAAAAATTGTCAAACTAAGGCGATGAGCGAAATCAAAAGACAACAAATGCTTTCTTGCTGGCTATTGTACTAAGAATTCTTCATATAATTTTTTTGCCTACTATTGACTGCATGAAAAAAAAACACATTTTAATCATGTGGCACAAAAGCAACATGGAAAAATCATTTACTTAAAAGGAGAACTATGGGGTCAGTGCTTTTCCCCATAGTTCTCCTAAGGGTCATGGGAGGACATACACTGGCGTCCTCCCGTCACCCAAAGCTCAGTATACCGCGAGCTACAGCTCGCGCTATACTGAGACGCCGCAGCTGGGACGGATCCCGAAATTACTGTCTGGATCCACCCAGCTGCGTGAGTGACAGCTGGCTCTGTCTATCTAGAGGCAGAGCCAGCTGTACCCGCCCCCTCCCCGTCCATTCCGCCAATCAGCTCCAGGAGGAGTGGAGCAGGGGGGAATCCCTGCAGGGAGCCGTGAGTGACAGTCACGGCTCTCTGCAGGGAGAGGATCGAGAAGTGAGCGAACAACGCTATGTGTTCGCCCACTTCCAGATCTATTGAGCCAACCTGTGACAGTTTCATTGTCACACGTCGGCTCGAACTATGAGGCTGAGTGATTTTCACTGACCTCATAGTTCTCCTTTTAATTCTACTAATAGTCTTGCCATCTAACAGGTCCCAGCTTTTTCTGCAACAAGTTACACCATCTAAGTAAAGTGCTTCTAAATGAAAGTTTGTGGAATGGTTAAGTTCTAATACAGTTAATTGTGCATTGAAGATCTGTATATTCTCTATCCTTGAATAGCCCTGAATGTAAACCTGCACAAATTTACACTACAATCCACCCTGGTTCCAAACTTTTCCCTCTATAGTTCTACCTGTACAGAACAGAATCATAGTCTAAGGCCCCGTTCACATTGCGCGATTCGCAAATCGCGCGTTTGTCGCGCGATTTGCATTTTGCGCAATATCGTGCGATTTGTCGCGCGATATCGCGCAAATGCTTGCATTGAGCAAGCGAGAATCGCGGCAAAATCCGCTCCAAAAAGGGTCCTGCTGTAGCGACACACGACCCGCGACAGCAGGACCCTTTGCCCCATTGAGATGCATTGAAGAGCGATATCGCACGGTAAATAGCCGCGATATCGCGGGAATTACCGCGCGATAAATCGCTCAATGTGAATGGGGCCTAAAATGGAGTAGTGAAGTGTGTTAAATATGGTTTCAACAAACTATATAATATATATATAAAAGCCAAATTAATCAGTAAGTAAATTTAAAGTGTATTATAGCCAAAACCTTTTTTCTTAGTTTTGGGTAGAAAGGGGAAACGTTATAACCCCTTCTACTTCTATTTGGGGCTTTATTGGGGAGATTTCCCCTCACTTCTTTGTTTGGGGATAATGTTTTCCCAGACCAGAAGTGAGGAAAAATCTGCAACATGAAAACAGACAACAATAAAAAGCTGACAGGGTTCTAGCCTTCACCTACTTAACCTAAAAAAAAAAACATTTTCACTGTCTGTGTTAATGTTTGAGAGTTTCTGTGTCTTCCTGTCTGGTAAAAAAGCTGTCCCCAGGTCACAAATTTAACAAATATCCATCTAACTGAGCCCAGGACAGCAATAAAACCACAACAAGAGTTTTAATAGTTACCCACACTTTTAAAAAAAATATATTAAAAAAGTTGTGCTTTAGATACACTTGCCCATTGTAAATGATTTAATCAGCATTTGAAATAGCTTAAAACATTTTGACTTTAATATGACTAATTCAATCACAACAATACAGCATGCATGTAAAATCTGAAATTCACGACAGAAATGTCTAAAAGGTAAACGCTTCTATAATGTGAAAAAGAGCACAAAAGGGGCACCTTTCCTAGTGCAGATTTGTTTATTCCAATAAAGTCATCAAGAATGTACTGACAGGTACTGACAATGTAGAAGTAAAAACGGAGCAGTACAAGGATCCGTGTAGAGCGTCCTGTATGAGAATCACTGGGGTGTCAATTCTCATACAGGACGCTCTACACGGATCCTTGTACTGCTCCGTTTTTACTGTTCTGCAGCTCGTTTTTACTTCTACATTGTGAGTACCTGTCAGTACATTCTTGATGACTTTATTGGAATAAACAAATCTGCACTATGAAAGGCGCTCCTTTTTGTGCTTTTTTTCAGATGTTCCAGTTCCCTTGACTGTTTTTGGGGCTGCGCCCTGCACATATGCTCAGTACTCCTCCCTTGTGAGGGATAAGGATTGCCCTTGGCGCTTCTAAACAACAACAAAAGCTTCTATAAATGTGACATAGTGACCTTAGATTGTAAGCTCCTTAAGGGCAGGAACTGATGGGGATGTGCAGTATGTAAAGCACTGAATAAATTGTTGGCACTATATAAATACCTGTAATAAACAAATAATAATAGTTGGAACTATTTGCATTCTGAAAATACACTACTGTTCCCAAACTTGTGCACCATGCTCTTCCTATAAATGATATTGTGTCTGCCGTCTACTTACAAGAGTTTGTTTGTGTCCTTATCATGTTCCTGCATCTCCATATGGAGCTGAGTTTTGTTTTATATTTTACAAGCTATACAGCACCCATCTTGTTTATGATTTTCAGTCAGACATGCAAGAAGTGGTTGGAAATGTCTGGTCTATATATGTCTTGTGGTAAACATTAAACATGGATGTTAAATTACTTCCTAAATACAATACTAATTTTTGCCTCCATTGTGCAAATAAGAGTGACGTGGCGTTTGGTAACTTATTCAATCCTTATAATGTACCTTTAACTGCCTCCGGGCCGGCCATAGTAAAAAAAACGGCCGGCCAGGAGCTCTCTAGATCTGAGCGGGCGTCTTCAGACGTCCGCTCAGACACACCCCCTTGTTATCTTTTATATTTGACCAAAAAACTGGGTAATAATAAATGTTTCCTAACATAATGTTAAAAGTTTTTTTTTTTTCAAAATTTTTTCTAATATTATAATAAAAAATAAAACCCCCAGTGGTGATTAAATACCACCAAAATAAAGCTCTATCTTTCCCCAAAAAATGGTGTAAAATTCATTTCAGTACAGCGTTGCATGACGGAATAAACGTCAGTCAAAGTATCGCAGCGCTGAATACTGAAAAATGGCCTGGCCAGGAAGGGGGTCTAAACACCTGGTCTTGAAGTGGTTAAAGTGTAGTTCCACTTTTGCAGCCAAATTGGGATAACACCAAATGTATATTTGTTCCATGTTCCCAATCAGATTCCATAACTTATATTTAAAAATTGCCTCTTACATGTTTACTCAGGAAACTCCACAACTGACGTTTTTCCTGCTATACTAAGGAGGGAGCTGCTATGTTTACACATTTTTACCACATGTACCGTGCTGGCAGATCTCATTATCAGTTGTAAACTGGATTTGAGCAATGTCTACCCTAACAGGAAGTTAAATATTTCAGGGTTGGAGTTCTGAATTGTATGGTAACGACAGGAGACTCGGTCTGTCCCCGCTGTGTCCCCCTCCACATTAAAATGGTTCAGAGTAACTTGCAGGGTGCCCAAAGGCATGCTCTACAAAAAACAATAGACAAAATGTAAAAAAACATTTTTTTAACTTCTCTTACACCCCTTATGGGAAAAATGTTTGATGTATACTGACAGGTCACAGGTGTCACCATATCTGCCATTCCCCTGGGACCTTGTACCATGCTCTGTAAAACACTACTTTGCTCTTTCATTGCCGCCTGTGCACAGTCATGCTGCTGTTCCTACTCGAAAAAGACTGGGTGGTTGAACTATGTCTTTTGATGCCTACTTAAAATCAGGCCTTCTTTATGATGCCCAAGATAAATATGTATCCCTATGGGGCCCCTGGGTCCTATACATAGATACACAGACCTTTTGATCTCCCATGTCTTCATAAGCTTGGGTGATCTCGCTTTTCTAGACTACCCACTTTTCAGCCAGTGATGTTGGAAATGGTCCACAGGTTGTGCACACCTCATCCTTGCTTTCTTTGACTTGCTCTACACTCTGTCTTTGCTCTCCTAAGGTGCTCTTGCCTTTGGTTTGCTCCTATAGGGATGGTGAAATGGTTGAATTCTCAATTAGCTCTTCCATGCTGTAAACAGTTTGTATGTTGCTTGCTCTGTTTTTTATGAACATGTATTATGCCGACCTAACTGCTGTAACCTATTGTTCCCCTTTTTGTTTTCCTCTCCTTTTCTACAAAAAATTAATCTTTATTCTTTTAAAAAAATATAGGGGTATGCTCTGCAAACAGGAACACATACCAAACATATGGTGGTGTTTTCTCAAATCTGACTGCAAAAGCCAAACTGCACTTCCCAGTCACACTAGCCCTTCTAATGTGAATGGGAAGTATGTTGTGTTTTAATGCATGAGCTAGTGTGTTGTGCCAGCTCTGGCAGTGTGTGGTGTATTGCACTGCGACTGTTTACATTATCCTGCATCCAGTGAAAGTGATCTATTCCAATGTAGGAAGCAAGATGTCACCAGCACACTGGAGAATTGTGTCCAAAAAAAACGTATTTATTGATGCATATTTTCACAAGAATGGCAACGATTCAGGACATTTAGGGTCCTTTCCTCAGGCAATTCTCAGTATGACAATTCTCCGGTATGCTGGTGACATTGTGCTTTCTACATTGATCAGAGTGGCATCACCCGCAGTTATTTCAGCACCTATCTCAAGGAGTTTACTGGTGAGGAGTGAGGTGGGATACCTATTGATCCATTTCAAATTGCATGTAAATGTACCGCATTACTTGTGGACTGCTGCTTACAGATGCGGTTGCTGTTTCCCAGTCATTAACTTGAATGGGAACAGCAGCCACATCTAAATGGAACATCTGGGATTCTTGCCGCAAGAATCTGTAGGTTCCTGTGGCAGGGATCCCAATCGCCCAGTGTGAATGAGGCCTAAATCCATTGGCATGTAATAGAACTCCTACAATGTATGTTTTACTGTTTATTTAGCTGTTTGCCTGGAGTTCATCTTTAATGTTTACCAAACTTCAAAGAGCACCTCAACTATAGCTCAAAAAAAGGACTAGTCACCAGTATTGTCTGTGGTCTTCCTAAAATTGATCCTGCCCCTATTATGACGTACAATGTCTTGTTCCAGACTATAGCTCTTTGTAAAGACAGGTATCTTGGTAAAGACGTGGCTTTTCTTCCTCATGTCAGAGCTTCCTCCTATAAAGCTGGCTTTACAGGGCTTGAATTTCTGCTAAATTGGCTGAACTTCGAGCCATCGGTGGCTCTGACAGCACCATTCAGCTCAACAAACTTTGATTACAAAATCAAAGGAACCAGGGGTAAGAAATGTCGGCCAGTGACTGCATCCAATCGGATGCAGCCAGTTTGGGTATCTGACAGCTGTGGGTGCCGGCTGTCTAAACACAACAGCCAGAATGGAAGATTCAATGCTAGACAGTGTGCACAGGGAATTTAAGTAATTTCTCACCTTCAACCCCATGGGTAAGCCATGTATGGCTATCTTGACTGGTGATCTGATGACTGGTAATCTGATGATGGGTGTAGGAATAGCCAAAGAGCAGCAGGAAATGTGGAGAAAGCACCAATTCTTAGAATGCATGCAGCAGAAGAGCTTGCCTGAAGAGCAAGAAGCACAGTAATGACATCATTGAATCTCACTCCAAATTGCCTGAGGCTAGCAGTCAACGGCAGCAGTGCCTTAGATCTTACACTGTAGATATACACCTACGAGTCTGTAGGCATAGGACTGCCTAGGCATGGGAAGTGCTCTGCTATTAGAGAAACTCCAAATGGTAAATTTTTCACGTTCTGCTTAGGCATAATTATAATTTCTAAATGTTCCCTATACGTACCCTACCGTCACTACTGATATGGAACAGACTGCTGCCAATTTGTAACAGTGCCAACATTGTTGCATCAAAAAGTCCACATTTCTATGGTTCCTATTTTTGGCATTACGACACTGCTGCTCATATGAATCTCCTACTCGGCATGGCCTCTCCCCATTATCTTTTTTCCTGGCTGGAGACAACCTTGTGCGTAAGCCCTAATGCTGACTTTGTGTAGTGTGTGTTATGCCAGCCCCATGCCTACAGATCAGCCTTCAATGCATAGTACTCTTTGTGAACCTAGCTCTACTTTTTTTAACCAGTTAATTAAATACACTGCATGGCCAAAAAAAGAAAATCGCACACACTATCATATTTTGTTGGGACTGCTTTTAGTTTTGATTACGGCACATATCATGTGGCTTATGCAATGTCACAACATTTATTTCTGTCCAGAGTTGCATTAACTTTTCACTAAGATCTTGTAGTGATGATGGGTGAGAGACGGACCACTAGGTAAAATCTTCTCCAGCACATCCCAAGGATTCTCAATGGGGATAAGGTCTGGACTGGTGGTAGCTATGTGTGAAAATTATGTCTCATGCTCCCTGAACCACTCTTTCACAATTTGAGCCTGGTGAATCCTGGCATTGTCATCTTGGAATATGCCCAATGTGCCATCAGGGAAGAAAAAAATTCATTGGTTGAAAAACCTGGCCATTCAGTATATTCAGGCAGACTGTGGACCTCATTTTTGGGTACATAGCATTTCTGAACCTAGACCTGTTCAACTGAAGCAACCGCTATCGCTCTTACCTATTTGCTTAGCTAAATCCAGGTGGTTGACTTTTTTTTTTTTTTTTGGCCAGGCCGTGTATATTGGTAACATTATCTAATTGCTGCCACTAATAATATGTTGTATATGTAAGTTGAAAGCTGTGTATTTGTCCCTGCATCTTATTGATTTTGCCATTGTACTTTGTGATGTGTGTTCATTTGCTTATTTAAATATATTTCACGGGTCAACGAATGCATCAGTTACTGATGAGAGTTACTCAACTACATACTAAAAACAAACTGTTGCAAGTCCAGCTCTTAGTCATATATCATTCACTTTATGCCATTGGATTGTATTGTCTTGTTTACTAAAACTGTAGCCCTGGAAACATACCTGCAACCTACAGTCATTAAAATGCTTTGCTAAACTCCCCACCTCCCACAAAAAAAAAAAAAAAAAAAAAAAAGAATGATTCCTTGTAATATACTTGACAATAATTGCATTTGAGATTATCCTTTTGCTTTAGTTGTGGAAACACTTGTAGCTGCTGAGCCAGTTAAAGAATACTGCTTTATATATCAGTGAATGTACATCTATGTAGCATTTTCCACTGTGGGCTGAAAAACAATCGGCCTTGAGAATTCTTGCCTCTGTGCACTGTACAAAGTTAAAAAAATACTTTTGTTTACTTAAGCACACATAGCCATTCCTCTTAGTTTAAATTGGGCTTTTGTTTACAGCTTCTGTACAGCATGTACAGAAGGCAAAGAAGAAGCATGATTTATAGAGTGGAATGAATACTTGGTGGTGTGATGGATTGCAGTGGTCTCTGTTTTGTGGACGGGTTATAGGACTTTCAGTATCTGGATTGTGAATTTGTATAAGGCCTGCCTTTATTGCAACAGACTTATGTACAGACAAGTAGTAGTTCTCATGTGACTCAGTTACTCAAATGGAAATTATAGCGTAGGATAGAAATGATAGATTAGAACATGCCTGACAATTGAGTAGTTTGAAATAATCCAAAAATCTATATCTAGAGAGAATTATGTTAGGGATAACTCTACTTTACCAAAACCTAACTCCAGACAAAATTCTTTTGTTCAGTTTTGGACAAAGGTTTCAGGTTTGTCCGGCTTTAACTTGTTAAAACTGTTTCCCCATTGGTGAGATTTTCCCTCTCGGGACACAAACTTCAATAAAGTACATTTTATTTTCAGTAAAATGGGAACAGGTTAGACCATCTGTCACTTCATTGGAACTCATTTTAATAAACAGCCAGCACACCTTAAAGTAGTATTCAACTCAAACCTTTTTTGCCAATAATGAATCCAAATCAAACAAAAACACATCCAGCAAAGTATTTGTAAAAATGTTTTGCCCAAACACTTAAAAACATTGGGGGAGATTTATCAAAATTGAAGCAGACAAAATCTGGAGCAGTTGCCCATGGCAACCAATCAACTTCTCTCCTCAGTTTGTTCAGTTAAGATTTGAAAATGAGAGATGTGCTGATTGGTTGCTATGCACAGCTGCTCCAGATTTTGACTGCTCCACTTTTGATAAATTCCCTTCATTATGTTTCAGAACAACTGCCTCCAATTCTCTCAATTCCCAGCAACTATCCATCTACTGAGGAAGGGAGAAGCGAGGTGGGGGAGGCAGTGGTTTACCTATCTGTACCTGTAGCTTACACAAGGTTAGCTCCATAGGATGCTGCAAGAGAAATGAGCCACCCTAAAGGTGCCCATACACTTTACAACCCTCGCAAGACTTTTGTCTTGCGAGGGTTGTAAAGTACTTACAAAAAAGTACGATCTGCCCATCTTGGACAGGCAGATCGTACTTGCCATCATCCCTGAGGGGCGGGCTTACGATGACTGTAATAAGGGGCGGGCTTACAATGACTGCAAACGGGCTGTGTGCGCACACCGGCCCGTTCGGCAGTTGTCGAACCAGCAGGCCACTAACTCGCTGAGAATCGTGCTGGTTCGACGGAAGACGTGCGACCGTACAGTAGAAACGGTCGCACGCCTTCCATACACTGCACGATTCTCGTACGATCGCGGGATTTCCCGCGATTCTCGCACGAGAATCGTGCAGTGTATGGGCACCTTAAAACAGGTTATGAGGACCAGTGCTCAGGGTACAAGATGATTCTGCAGGGAACTAAAACTTTTAATCAATAGTTTTTTATTTGGGTATTTTCAATTATACAAAACGAATAGAAAGTATTCAAAAACTAAGAAAGTCCGGGTAGGACCAACAGTAGGAAATAAGAAGCCGGTAAAGGTATATGTACTGTACTGATAAAGTGTACCTGATTCCATCTCGGTGAGGCCCGAGAGGTTCCATATTCATAGTATCAGAGATATACATGAGGCGCTATCAATGAGAGTCATGGGGGAACTAAAACTTTTAAACATTAAGAAGCAGCATCCTTTGTAACTCACATTATAATCCACATAGTTTAAAAACCTTTTGCCCATTATTTAACTTTAAACGTCGTGTTTAAAAAAACAGAAATGTGGATGCCACATTGGCTCATCAATGCCTCTCTATATAGTGTGGCCCCTAACTCTGATCTAACAAAGCTCCCATCTTGGGACATACACAGCAAACAATAGATGTGCGCTGGCTTCTTTTTTAAATTGGATTTATGCGGTGCCACCGTTGGCCCCGCACCCTTCCATACAGAATGTGAACGACAGAGCTGGACTGGATGTTGAATGTTAGGTAGTTGGTCTGTGATTTGTTACCCAAATACTATCCATCCATGGGACATTGATACACACTGCTAAATGAATTTGCTTACTGGCTGGTAAGTGTGTTGATAATGTGCATCTTGCTCTAAAAAGCTAGTTATTGTTGATTACTGGGACTGACTGGAGGCCTTCAGCTGCCTGTGTGCTTTGCTTGGCTTCTAGTGTGTCTATGCACCTTTTAAAGTGACACTAAACTCAAGAGTTAAATCTTAAAAATGTATATGCACCTACCTTAACTACTAAGAAAAATGTATCTTATTTGTGTATCACTCAGCTATAGATCCTCAAATTGTCTCTGAATTCATGCTGACACTGTCCTACCATCTGGAGGGTGGCTACTTTTGTTCCACATGGTCCCTGTGTGTGTTGTAAAGTAGCCACCACTCCAAGCTCACTCCTGTGATGAACTACAATCTCAATGCAGATTAGTAAACTAAATGTGAGATTGTAGTCCATCACAGGAGTGAGCTTGGAGCGGTAGCTACTTTACAACACACACAACTAAGGGCCTGTGTTGATGGGCTTTGGGCTTGTGTCGACGGCATGAGTTTGAAACACTTCTGAGATCATTACGAATTATTGTCGTGTGCATTTGACCTGCGATGACTTTCTTCTGACCTACATTTTGACATACTTCCGGTAGGTTTTACATCCCTATAGACATGTGTGAGAATGCAAAATTTGCTTGAAGTGAACAAAAGTCCATCGAAATGGGCCCTTACTGTTTTTCTAAGTGTTTTTTTTCTCCTATTACAGCCCAGGGACTGATTTTAACAAGCAGACTCTCACACTCCCAGGTGATGGAAGGAATTGGGAACTGACTGGAATCTATACTTAAAGGAGAACTATGACATGAGTGATTTCCACTTACCTCATAGTTCTAAGCCGACCTGTGACAATGAGACTGTCACAGGTTGGCTCAGTAGATCGGGAGGTGAGGGAACACATATCTGGTTCCCTCACCTCTCGATCCTGTCACGGCTCTCTGCCGTGACGGGGGAGGGCTGGATTCCCCTCTCCGATCTGCCAGCGCTGACTGGCGGAACGGACGGGGGAGGGGGCGGATACAGCTGGTTCTGCCTCTAGATAGGCAGAGCCAGCTGTCACTCACGCAGCTGGGGGCGGATCCCGTTATCTACGTCGGGATCCGCTCCAGGTGCGGCGTCTCGGTATACTGCGAGCTGTAGCTCGCGGTATACTGAGCTTAGGGTAACGGGAGGACGCTAGTTTGTGTCCTCCCGTTACCCTAAGGATAACTGTGGGGAAAAACACTGACCCCCATAGTTCTCCTTTAATCTCGACCCAAACAGCAGCAGATAGCATTCTGCAATGAAGGTTGCTGAAAAGGTTAGTTCAGCTCACAAAACCCTCCTCATCCCATTGCCAACTTCTCCCAGCCCCCCGCTGTGCTTATCTTGTGATGATCCTTGACTACTGCCCACATCAGCCTGTGTAAAGGCCCTGGCACCTGAAAACTTCACTATACATCCCCAAAGGCTGTATAGAAACATAATGCTTGAAATGGGGAATGGTGATTGTGCAACCATGCCATTAATTTTAAATGGCACCCCTATGCACTAAGGCAGAGAAGCTCTGACACACATGGGTTGCAGCACAGCAAATGGCAAAGTAACGCACTAAAATATGTTGTGGGTCACTGCTCCAGCTATACTGCAAATCTCATCTTGCAGTGGGGGGCAAGCCTGAGGGGGACCGGAAGTTCTCCATCAGGTCCCCTTCTAGTTATTGACAGCAGCAGAGGGCGGGTGCAATAGCGAGTTTGCTATTGGCTATTGCAAAGTGAAATAGCCAACAGGAATCTAGCTATGCAATCCTATGGTGTTTTTTCTAAAATATTCTGACGGCCACTGGCGGAACTACCGCCAGTGCGGCCGCACCGGGCCTCAGCCTGGGGAGGCCCAGCACAGTCCCTGTGCATAGATGGTGGGGACTTGCCGGCCTCCCGATAGCACCGGATCGGTATCCGGCGGGCCCCCAGTCTCTGCGCCGGGAGTGTCGGATGCCAGAGAAAGCCTGAAAGAATGTATGTATTTCACCTTATTAATCAACTGTAGACTAAGCAATTAACCCTTGCAGTTTGGGGGTACCCCCAGTTCTACGTGGATTTTTAAGTATAGATGGAGTTCAACTGCTTCAATAGCATGTATACCTTACCTGGAACAAGTATGCCAAAAAGCATTTCTGACATTATTTACAGATACATACTAGCATGTTCCAGGTCAGTGTAGCAGCCAAACAACTGGGATTGGCAATGGCAGCCCCCATGTTTTTCTTAAGAAGATTTGTTTTAAATGTTCGCAATGTCTATAACAGGAGTAATTTTTAAATAAAAAAACTTTAACACTGCAGAGAATTTTTCCAGCATGTTGAGATTTATAATTACGATTTTAAAGTGATCCTGTCACCAACCTTACGGTCCTATTAAACATTTTTTTATCTGTAAATCAGGAAGTATATAGTTACCTCTCCTGACACCAAGTCAATGAACACCATTCTATTGAAGAGAAACCGACACGTGAAGTTTTTTATGAAATGGACACTTTCGGGAGTGTCCATTACCTGCGTCTCCTGAAACTCATATTGGTCACAACATCACTAATGTGTCCCGTAATGGTTCAGAGGTGATTATATACTTTCTGCTTTACAGGTACAGATCTTATAAGGACTAAGTCTGGGACAGAGTCACTTTAATAGCTCAGAAACATAACTTTTTTTTTCATTTGTTATGCAAATGCTTCCACAGTCTTCATTGCATCACCTTGAATATTGGGCCCCGCATTGGCATGCATAATCCTACAAACATTATTTACATATGCCAAAACTCTAATGTTTTTTTAAATTATTATTTAGTGTTCTACTTCTATTCTATTACTTTAATATTTAGTATTTTATTTCCAATTCTATGTTTTTATTAAAGGAGAACTATGGGGTAAATGTTTTTCCCCATAGTTCTCCTAAGGGTCACGGGAGGACATAAACTAGCGCCCTCCCGTGACCCAAAGCTCAGTATACCGCGAGCTACAGCTCACGGTATACTGAGACCGCCGCAGCCGGGACGGATCCTGACATTACTGTTTGGATCCACCCAGCTGCGTGAGTGACAGCTGGCTCTGCCTCTCTAGAGGCAGAGCCAGCTGTACCCGCCCTCTCCCCCATCCGTTCCGCAAGTCAACGCGCTGGAGGATCGGACAGGGGAGGGTGAAATCCCTGCAGGGAGCCGTGAGTGACAGTCACGGCTCCCTGCAGGGACATGGTCCAGAAGTGAGCGAGCGCCGGTATAAGTTCGCTCACTTCCCGATCTATTGAGCCGACGTGTGACAGTTTCATAGTCACACGTCGGCTCGAACCATGAGGTTGAGTGAAAATCACTCACCTCATAGCTCTCCTTTAATTAGTAGTTTTTTATTTCCTATCCTATTTTATTATTTTTAGTATTTTATGATTCATATTTTCTATTCTATTATTTTAATACAGTATTTAGCATTTTATTTATTATTTTAATTACCTATTCTATTGTATTATTCAGTACTGTATTTTTATTTTGTGTTCTATTTTAATATTTAATTATGTCATTATTATTAATATTCTTTTTAAGGTGTATGTTTGGACTGCTGGTATGTTTCTTAAATTAAATTTTTTTTACGTAAAATTCTCTCGACATGCTTTACGTAACCTCATTACTGTAAATCTAAACCGAGTTGTCTTTGTAGCTGTATTGATGAGACCTATTAACCGACAAATACTCACAGCTCACAAAAACTTCACAGGAGTTTCAGACGGATTACCAAGTTTTTATTAAGACAAATTAAAAATGATAAAAGCCCCTAGGTTCAAAGACAAGTGAAGAGATTACATCAGGGTGACCTTAAATTGGTTCCAGATATCCCATGCTTTCTACTATTTCATAGTGAAAATCTCAATCCCACTTGTATTACAGGAAGCTTCAAAAGAATAAATTAAAGCTACTTAGTTTCAGACTAAACAGGAGCAATCTGCCTTCGGCGTGCCTACTCGGTGTAATGCTTAGGTAACAAACCTACCAACAAAAAATGGAAGCCAAGTTTTCTCTTTAGGCATTCACAAGGAGAAGTGGAGCATAAGCTGCCATTTCACTAGGCTGGGTGACAGAGCAGACTGATACTGATTGAACACAGAGATCTTACATACTGTTCATGTGTGATGTATTATTTGGAAAGCCTCCCCAGCCTGGGAGGGGCTGATTACTACATATATGTAACAAGTGTGACATGACCTTTGCACGTACAGATTTCTATTTCTTTCTAAACAGATTATATTAAAGCAGTTGTAACCCAAAACTCAAAAATAAAACAGATGCATACAAGGCATTTCCCAGTATTTAAAAGGATTTTCTTAAAAAATATAAAAAAGTAATACAATTATCTTAAATCTTTGAGTTTATTTGTGGTCATGTGACGGCTTTCTCAGTGCCTCTGTACATTTTCTGGAGCTGTGGGAGGAATTCAGTGCAGCAATTCGGGTGATGTCACTTACACATCCCTAAGGCTGAGTTCACACCTGGGCGTACGGAATATGCGCGTGTGCCGCGTGTTTCAACCGCGATTTGCGGTAAAAGAAACGCACGACAAACGCACGTTTGAGGGCTATCCAGCTGTGTCCTAATGGATACACGCGGAAAATACGCCCCAAAGAAGCTCCTGTACTTCTTTGGGCGTAGGGCGTTTTTCAGCGCGTTCCTATGCGCTGAAATACACCCAGGTGGGAATCATGCCCATAGGAAATGTATTGGTTTTCACATGCTGAGCGTTTTACAGCGCGTCTCTACGCGCTGTAAAACGCCCAGGTGTGAACCAGGCCTAAACCTTGCCATACACTGCTCGAAGTTTGGCCAAGTCCCACAGGCACCCAACCCCTCCCACCCCCCAGGTTGACAAAAGACGATTTTTCCAATTCACTTTTATTGAAGATACAGGGTCTGAAATTTCTCAGCTGAACAGCGACTGCATTCAATCAGCTGCACGGGTATTCTGACAGCTAAGCATCCGGCATTGTCTGAATATATTAGCCCAGTGGGGGGATTTCCCCATTTGCACTGTGTAGCATGGATGGGAGAATCACGAAAAAAATGACAAGTGTATGGCAGGGCTGAATGAGAAGAAATGGCCATACATTACATTATGACATACATACATATGGCTGGCCATACAACATTGGATTTTTCCCTATTAAAGTGATATTAAAGCCTAATTTTTTTTTAAATGTCTCCTCCGAGGAGACCCTCCTTTGCTGGAGGCTATTGCTTTTTTTTTCTTTAAAAGTTTTTCATTCCTCGTTTTCTAGTGGGTCCCCGAAGCGCTCTCCCCCCCGCCCCCTGCACAGGAGCCACCATCGTTCTAATGGAGGCACCCGTGTGCCCATGGACACACACAGCCCTGTGGCAGGCCATGCCCCTTCCCTCTTTGATGGCAGAAGGAGCCTCTGGCTCCTCTGCCATCAGTATCCTCCCCCTGGAAGTTCGAGGAATGGAGGATCGCATCTGGACCGGCGGCGGGGACGAGTGCAGCTGACAGGTAAGCGTGGGGGGGGGACTGGGGTAGAAAAAAGGTGCTGGGCCGTTTTTACCCTTAAGGTAAAAAAATGCCGAGAACTTAATACTACTTTAAGCTGGCCATACAACATTAGATTTTTCTTGTCAGTCTCACAGCTAAATGAGAAACATTATTTGATCCCCCACCCATGCTGAACAGGAATATCCCCTGCTGGATATTGTATTCTGACAGCTAGCACCCACAGCTATCAGAATAACTGAACAGTAACTGCAGCTGCAGTCACTGTTCGATCAGCAATTTTCCATTCCGCTCCTTGGACAAAATTCGATTGAAAAATCAACTTTTTTGGATTTCCACCGATTCAGCAGGCAATTGCCTGAAATGCGATCCATGCATGGCTAGCTTCAGTTAAATAGGCTGGCGGGTGCCATGTTTCTGTTCAGCACAATGGAGCCAACAATGGGCATTGCGGGTGACATGCCACTGCTGCATTGTAAGGCAATGGGTGAGCATTGTCACATTGTCAAAGTTTAAAAAGTTAAAGTTTAATGTCAATTCAAAATATTTTTTTAGTTTTTTTTTTTTTTTTATGGATCTACTCCCATCTGGGGCTCCACTGGAGAGATATCCTCTCACTTGCTGTCCTGCTGATGACAATTTCTCCAGACTAGTTTGAACATGTACTTCAATTATATTAAAAAAGCTAGAGGGGGGGAAAAAACAAAACAACAAAGCTCTTATGGTTCCAGTGTGCATGGCCAGCAATTTGGTCAGTATTTTACATTGGTATGATGATTCTCTTTAAACAAGCCCCACCCCTTATGTCATCTGACTACTTTAGCAGAAACTACAGCTGTAATGCACTATTGCACTTGGTCCTCTTAAAGTTGACCATTCACTACACAATCTTATTGTACAATTGTCTTTAGATCTGCAATCAACTGTGTAGTGTAAGGGACTGTCTGATTTGATATGAATTGATTGGATTGTTTAGGTCTGTCCACATATTATATCGTTTCTGTAAATCTAATCCGCTAAAAGGTGTGAAGGAATCCCTGCTTCCAGCTATTGTACTCAGCAGCCACTGCTCCCAAACAACACCTGCTTCTGATTGGATGCACTGCACTGGATTGGATTGAACTGGGTTCCCACCAAACCCCAACTCATCACCAATGGCCAGCTTTCATTGTGAATTGGGCCTTATAATATTTGTTTAACATCTTTGTAAGCTCTCATGCGCGGGGCCCTTTCTTGGTGAAACTCCGCAGACTTGTGTCTTTTTTTCAACCTATGTAAAACTGGCCGTACACTGCTCGAAAGTTGGCCGACTCCTGCTGAATCAGCATGAAATTCAACCAGTGCTGACACCACCCAGCTCGACGAAAGCCGACTTTTCAATCAGCTTTTGTTGGTGCAGCCGGGCAAATTCTCAGCTAAACATTGACTGCAGCCGATCAGCTGCATTCACTGCCTGCATATTCTGACAGCGGCACACCCGCCACTGACAAAATACAATCACCATCAGGGAGATTCCCCCGTCCTTGACGTTTAGTGTGGATGGAGGAAGTCAATGTTTTTCCTCCCTTTAGCCCTCGTTCACACCTGAACGTTTTGTAGCACGTTCTACGCTCGACATACGCTCTACAAAACGCTCAAAAATATAAATCCCATTGTATTCAATGGTCTGGTTCCCACCTTGGCGTATTTCCGCCCGTCCCTAACGCGCTACAAAACAGCCCACGCCTGAAAAGGTACAGGTACTACTTTGGGCCATTTTGTTGCGCGTTTCCATTGGGATACAGCCAAGTAGCCTTCGGAAATGCGCGACGGTCGCGAATCGCGGTAAAAAAAATAATGTTAGATGCATGGCCAGCTTAACCTTGTTGTGCCGAGCAACCTGTATTATTGTTATTATACAGGATAGATATATATATATCTAATATAATTTTGTTTGCGAATTGTATTGTTCGCAAAGAAAAGCGTTCGTGATCCGATGTACCACTG
>NW_017306468.1:1372468-1374359 GCF_000935625.1 Nanorana parkeri | reverse complement strand
AATAATCTATCCATGTAAGCATTCGTCTATATACTTCCATCTCTATACATATCCATCCCTCTCTCTTTGGGTCTATATAAAAGACATTTTGCAGTGTGATGCAGTACCTCCCCTGCAAGAACATATCTCAGAGTCATTTGATGCCTGCAGACTTTCCCCGCGTTGAAGCAGAACTTTGTGTGTGCTGATGAGACAATAGTAGATAGTGTGTGTGCATTTAATTTAGGACATACCACTGTCCTGCCTACGGGGGACACGCCAACCTATACATGGTTGAAGTGAGTGACAGGCGGGCTCCCCGTTGGCCTCCTACTCCTAGAAGTCCCCCCGAGTGAAGTGGACGGAGATCCCGGGAAGTTGATCCTTGTATAGGGGTGCTCGGGGGGTGGGAATGTACAGAGGAGACAGCGGGAGCTGTACGCGGTGTCCCCCGTCAGACAGTGGTGCGGTCTCAGTCAATCATGTGCACTTCTTTCTTTATTGCATTCAGTGCATGGTTTCACCTTCAGATTCCTGTTTGTCTGTGTCCTCAATAAAATATTAGACCTTCTACCCCAAAGATCAAGGTAAGTGATTGGCTGCAGACGATGTGCCCCCGGATTGGAATGGACACTGACTCGTATTGTTCAATCAGCAGACAATTTGTTGACTTATAAAGCTAACTTTGCGTTTTATTTTTTTGATATAATTTTCCTTGCCAGTCTTTTTTTTTTTTTTTCTTTCCCATGATCGTTTTACTGCAATGGGGACATGGAGTGCTGAGGCAAGCTTGTGCTAGGTTAATGAGGACGCCAGAAGTTGCTGGATTCTTGTTTTGCTTTCTTTAGAAAGAGGAAAAAAACAAATAAGCTGGAAGTCTAATGCTGGGAGGATGATGACGGCTCCTGGAGCCCTCTCTCTCCCCCTCCTCTCTATGGAACTAGCACTGGCTACTTCAATTATTAAGGGGCTTTGCTGATCGTATTGATTCGGTGTATGCACAAAATGCCTGATGATGATGCTTTTGTCTGCTGAGGGTTGTGTTTCTTTTTTTAGTTACATTACAGTATCTCTTTCTGCCGACATCACAAAGCCAGAAACACATAAGACAAGTCTAGCATTTATCAAAGGAAGTTGGGGGTGGAGTAGAGGGCACAAGCTTTTTACTATTCCGATTACAAAATACTTTTTTTTTTTTTTTATTATGGAATCTACTTTGTTGACTCGTGTTTGTTTTATTACTACTTGCTGATTGCACTCCATGTTGTTTTGGGGGGTTTTTTTTTTGTTTTGTTTTTTTAAAGACTGTTTTTTCCCTTTTTGATCTTCCCCAGATCCATATAAGGATCTCATTGGAATGTATGTGCTGGGACAAGTTTGGGAAAGTTTGCATGGGTAACTTTGTGAAAGGCAAACTGGGTGGGGTATTGAAATGGGCTGTGTATGTATGGAGGTTGGTGTAGAATGACAATCAGCCCTTGTTTGCTCCAAGCCAGCTAACCTCCAGCAATTAAGTATTACACAGGATCCTGGATATTCGCAGAAAACTGTTGGCTTGTCCCAAGTGCCATTGATTACAATCACAGGCCATGTCACTGCTGACTCTAGATTTACTTATTGTGGCGTACTGACTTATTCGTTGTACAGAGAGCTCCATGTCCTAAAAAACACATAGCACAGTGGAGGTGGCAGGATCATTTTGATTTATTATTATTTAGGATTTATATACAACAGTTTTTGTGCAGCCCTTTGCAATATAGATATGTATATAACAATATATGTGTATAATAAACATATTATATTGCTATAACCTGTGGAGTTTGCAGTACTGTCTAAAAGACACACTTACAGTATAGGTGGGAGGGGTGTGTGTGTGTGTGTGTGTGTGTGTGTGTAAAAATAAAAAAAATAT
>NW_017306468.1:1365855-1371685 GCF_000935625.1 Nanorana parkeri | reverse complement strand
ATATATATATTTTCTAATGTCTGATAAAAGCGGGTATGTGAAGTGCTTACATGAAAACCAGATTACAAGATTAACGTCTGTTAACATGATCGTTTATCTCCAGCCAAAAATAGGTCAGTCCTTTCTTAAGGAAACGCGATTGCTGGCGCATGATTAAGTAATGAAATGCCATGAACCTATAGGAGAGCCTGCTCCTACCTTGTGGGCTGACGTGTGTGTGTGTGTGTGTATATGTATGTATGTGTACACTCAAAATATATATATCTATATATAGATAGATACAATTTTTGATCACTCTGACTTATTTTGTAGATCAATGTAAGGTCAAAGTCTCTTTTTGGGCAGAGGCAGAACTCCCTTCCCTGCCCCATCCCCCCACCACTTCTCAATGCTGCAATTGACTATTTCCTGCTAGCAGTGTCGAAACAAAAGAATATAGAAGATCTGAGTGTTTTGCTAGAGTAGCAAAGTCGCTTGTGAGGGGCGGAAATGGAAAAGTATGGGAGGTCAGATGTATTTTTGTATGTAGGAGAGCATGAGATACTTGCAAAGGAAGAATTGCATACACTGATGCAAAGTAGCTGTGATTTGCTTATCCCCTCCCTTTGGAGAAGAGGGACAAGGTAGCTCACCAATCCCTGCCCTTACCCCCCCTCCCCTTCCTTGGTTTATTGTTGCTCCATCCAGTGTGCCTCCCATCCTCCCAAACCTCATCTGTATTTACTTGTATGTCCCTGACTGTATCTATCATAGGCAGCATGTGAATGTGATTCCAGCAGAAGGAGAGATCAGGGGAGGGGGGCTGTACAGCAAGGCAAGGTGTCTCCTTGTACATTGCACTCCATCTATCCACCTGTATCGTATTCTCTGCCACTGCAGTTCAGAAATCTGCTGGGATCAGGATTGTTCCACTGCCGCTGAACCTCTACTAAGCTAATTATGGCAGCTAGGGATCCAGGGAGGTAATCTGCTGGTAGGAGAGGGAAGAAGAAGAAAAAACTCCAGCAGTAGAGGAGTGCAGACAAGCCCTCCCAGGATTCTGAACCTATCACTAATCATCTCTACTAATGGCTGCTTAAACTTCAGCTACTGTGCTGTACTCCTCTCCTGCAATGTGAGCTTTATTCTGGCCTCTCAATAACGGAGTTGTTTTCATTTTAGCCAGCGCCCTGGGCATTGCTGAGTTGACTTGACGACTGGTTTAACCCTTTAATCTCTGCATAGGTCTTGCTACTCTTATTGGCAGGGAGGGATGTACACTTGGCATGTTAGTCTAACTGCTGTTACTTTGTAATCCTTTTCTTGATGGGAGTGATAGAAGTGGGGGGGGGAAGCTGTTGCCTATAGCAACATGATCTGGCTGTGTTTTCTCCGTACCAGGATTTAAAAAAAATGACATTTCCAATCTAATTTAGCTTAAATTAGTTTCCTTTGCTCCCTCATGGAGTATGGAGGACACTTCACTTGCCCCTTTACGTTTAAATGACATAGGTGATGCATAGAAGTAAGTGCTGCTGAAGAAAAAGCTGTTGCCCATAGCAACCTGATCATCTGTATGTTTTCTAACCTGTTCTAGGGGAAAAAGTGCAAACGGATTACTTTTGCTGCACTTTTTCTTTGTTCCTATGACGGGGGTTGGCAATGCCGACCCTTCAGCTGTGCTTTAACTATAAAGCCCAACATGCGTCTGGGAGTCGTGCCTGTAACTGTCAGTCTTGCAATGCCTCATGGGACTTGTAGTTCCACAACAGCTGGAGGGCCACCTCTGCCCTATGGAGTACGGGGGACATTTGTCTCTTAAATAACATGGTTGTGAGGGGATGTTGAAATAACATAGGTGTGAGAGGGGGTTTAAGTAAAATAAGCCATTGCTCATAGCAACCAGAGCATCTGTATGTTTGTTTGTTTTTTCTAACATGTACCAGGAAAACAAATCTTGCAATCTATTTAGTTTTCTGCCCTTTTTCTTTCCTCTATGGGGTATGAAAGTCACTTGCCTCTTCATGATGTTTAAACATCATAGATGATGTATAGAAGTGATGGAGTGCTGAAGAAAGAAAAGCTGTTGCCCATAGCAACCACAAAATCTGTATGTTTATCATGAACCAGGAAAAAAGAAATTGCACAAAAATTAGTTTTCTGCACTTTTTTCTTTCATCCTTTTTATTGAGTAGGAAAGACACTTGCCTCTTTGTGGTGTTTTAAAGAACATAAAAGTGTGAGGAGGGTGTTAAAGAACATAAAAGTGTGAGGAGGGTGTTGAAGTAATATATGTCATTGCCCATAGCAACCAGAGCACCTGTGTTGTTTACCAGGAAAAAATTTACATTTGCCATGTGAATAGTTGTCTGCACTTATTTGCTCCTCTGTGGTGTATGTAGGACACTTGTCTCTTCCTGATGTTTTAAACAACATTGATCATAAGTGAGAGGGTGTTGAAGAAATATGCCATCACCCATAGCAACTAGAGTATCTTTTTTTTTTTTTTTACCTATACAAGAAAAAAAAATGGTATCTGTAATTTAGTTGTCTGCACTTATTTGCTCCGCTATGGTGTATGGAGGTCACTTGTAACTTCCTGATGTTTTAAATGACAAAGGTGATGCCTAGAGGTGAGAGGGTGTTGAAGAAATACACTGTTGCCCATAGCACCCAGATAACTTGTATGTTTATGAACCTGTACCAGGAAAAAGTGACTTTAGCAATGCGATTAGTTGTCTGCATTTATTTGCTTCTCTATGGTGTATGGAGGACACGTGTTTAAACGACATAGGTAATGCCTATAAGTGAGGGGTGTTGAAGAAATAAGCCATTGCCCATAGCAACCAGTGCATCTGTGTGAGTTGTGTTTGTGTCCTTGTTTTTAAACCTGTACAAGAGAAAAAAGTGAAATTTGCGATCAGATTATTTGTCTGCCCTTTTCCATACTCCATAATGGAGCAAAGAAAGCCACTTAGCTCTCCATTGTCATGACAAGTACCACATACCAGCAGTGTCTTACCTATAGCACTCTCTTCTATGGTCAGTCCTCACTGAGCTCTTTTCACACAACTATATACAGGGAAGCAGCTGTCATAATCTAGTCTTTTCTTACAAGGTTGGGAACAATGTCCAACATATGGCAACAGATGTGGAAATTAGTCATTAAACAATCCGCAGGAGTGCTAAGAGTTGAAAAGATGGGGGAATTCTAAACTATTAAGGTCTGCAGTGTGAAAGAATGAAAAATGCTGCTTACTAACACGGACCCATGAATACCATGAATAATGACCATTTCTGCAGTGCACAAAAGGCACATTCAGTAAAGGAATGCCTGTCAAGAACCCATACCACGTTATATGCACAGCTAATCCCCCCCCCACCCAAAAATAAAAAATAATAATATATATAATCCTTTATAAATTGTTTTGCCATCGTGAAAACGGCTTAAATCCCCCATGATCTTGCAGCAGCCTATTGATGTAAAAGTCTAAATTCAATGTGACGTTTCCTGGGCTTTGCCCCTGTCTTTTCTTCTTCCTAATTAAAGGTGGGAGGCATAGACAAGGGGCTAGCTGTAAACTCCGAGGCAAGAAGACACGCCATCCTCTAGCCGTTTATTCAGAGAGCGGGGCACAAATGAGGAACTGAGTCTCTCTAATATGTAACCTATTTGGCTTTGTAGTTGTTTAAAGCTGAACTCCAGGCAAACAGATGAAATCTAAGAGAACAGGTTCAGCTGCCAGTGGGTTTGAATCTGTCCATCCAGTCCTGAGATTGACAAAGCTTTGCCACACAACACAGCCTTGTTTAGCAGGGGAAGGACCTGCTTTTCTCTGCTGCAGTTGAACTTGCAGATCCCTGTGACTGGATAGTCAAGAGAAGCTTATGCGTGCAACCTCTGTTCTCTTCTCCTTGCATTGCAACACACCTGATGGGTGCTTTGTGCCGCTTCTTTCACCCCCCTTTCTGAGCTTTGCTGTTCAAGACTGCAATAAAGTATAGGCATAACTTACTTTTTGTTTTGTAGAGCAGGGAAGGGTTAAAACCTCCCATTTTTGGAATTGCTGTATCATCCTGGGAATAATCCAAGCTCTCCATCTATCCTGTTGGTTATTGAAAAAGAAAATAAGTGTATTTTTTAATGCACGCAGTCTAGAAGAATTCCCTTTTACTTCCTGTTGTGGAAACAGAACAGGAAATAAGGAAATCTCTACAAAGTGAGGGAAATCTCTCCCTAACACACTGTCCCCTTGTGAAAGATTCTCCCTCCTATTCCTTTAATGGGGACACCTGTAAGATTTGACTTCCCATTTTAGGGCTCATTCACTCCAGCAGGCACGCATTATGCTCTGTATAAAGTGTGGCCGCTGGTGTGGTGGTACAACGCATTGCACTGTTTGCTTTAAAAAAAAAACTTTTTTGAAATGTGGCAAAATGATTTAATTCACCTCTGCGTTGCAGTGTGTTCACACATCGCTGCATTGCTGAAAACGCGCTGCATTGCTGAAAAACAAACAAACATTATTGCGCTCTGCATGTGAACTGACACAACCAGATTGTCTTATGAATGCATTGGGCAACGCTGCTGGTGTGAATGAGCCCTTAAAGTGGAAGTACATCCTAGAATTTATCTATGAACACTAAACAGCTATATAACATGGACCTTGATGCATGCATAGCGCCATGTTTGAAGTCTGTCCGTGCTCAGGTAGTCCAGCAATCAGCATTGAAAACAGAGGTTAAACTTGATGTACCTGTGTCTTTTATCATCTCTTATGTACCTGAGGGTCATATAGCAGCAATACTTTCAGTTGTGGTGTCACCCTCCCCATCTTTTATTGTAAAGCCTGGCCGGGAAATGCTTCCTCTGTCCCCTGATGCTGGCAAGGGAGACTCAGCGACACATAAGTTGCATACTTGGTGCTATGGGGCAAAAATGCATGATTCTGAAAGAAAGGCACTGTTCATTTTTAGGCAATGGGCACCTTTGACAATAATGGTGTTTGTCCTGCTGAGCATTGTTGCATTTTTGGGAACGCACAACAAAAAACGTAGGTGTAAATGGGTGTTAAGGATGCATTGGCCCCTATTCATCTCAATGGGTTGCCCTACGTGCGGCAAAGACATCTTAGTAAATGACCTTCTTTATATGCATAGGACATGTGAATAGGGCTTCAATGGCCCCATAATATGTTCCAAGCAAGATGCATGACAAGCGTGCAAAGCTCGGAATGGTGCATGAACTTCTTTTAACATTCATTTCAACAAATTCACAAAGTGTGTAATGGAGCTTTAATGGCCCCCATAATGGGTATCAAGCAAGCTGCATGACCGACTCAAGTAGCTCAGAAAGGTACATGGTCTTCTTTGCCATACATAGCCCAGATGTAGGCAACCTTGGCACTTGAGATGTACTCAAACTACAAATCCCGTCATGCCTGTGCCTGTTAGTCTTGCAATGCCTCGTGGGACTTGAAGTTCCACAACAGCTGGAGTGCCAAGGTTGTCTAACCTTGGGGTAGCTCATTAATTTGGACAAACTCTGCTTGTGAGGTATCACTTGTGGAGCTGAACTGTAATGTTTGCTTCAAGTTTCTTCTTACACAGCTCGTCAGCTCCAACTTGTGAACTCTCCTCGTCCCCCCCCTCTATTATGTGTTCCTCCCCCTAATGGTGTATCCCGGTATGAGAAGCTTATTGTGCTCGGAGGAGACATGCAGCAATATATATCCCCCCTTCTCCACCGCACTTGGTACTGCCCCTCCCTTCGGAGGACTTGTCATAAGTCTTATAATTCCCCGCGCTGTGGTCGGTTCCAGTAGTGTCGTCGTCCCGGGGGGTGGGGGTG
>NW_017306468.1:1356227-1365635 GCF_000935625.1 Nanorana parkeri | reverse complement strand
CTTGTACAGAGGAGGAGCCTGTGTGTATGTGGGCGTGTACGGAGCCGCCTCCTCCTCGAACGTCACACAGCGTACTGGGAGTGAGAAAGAGCAGCTCAGCAAACAGGCAGAGCCCAACTTGTCACCCCAACAAAGCCCTTTTCAAACGGGGTCACCGGAACTGGCAGGGAGCCGGGTGTCCCCATCCAACTTTGTACTGTATCGTGTGTGACGAGCCGGGGGAAGAGCAGGCTGCGGGCTCCCGTATGTCGGACTGTGTGTGGATTGGCCGGTGCTCAGGGATCGGGAAGGTAAATGAACAGAAGAAGTTTGTCTGTGAAGTACAAGGCGTGGCAGCATCTCAGGAGGGGGCACTCCAACCTATTGTCTTCTACGGGGGGGGCGGTAATGGCTGAGACCCCCATACACGCTCCACTCCTGACTCAGTCATTTGGACTTTCCACGACATGACAGAAGTTGGAACAACAAAGGCAGAGGCTGACCCATCGCCTTTCTGTCCCGGGGGCTGCAAACTTTGCCGGCCCCCCTTCCCCTCCTCCATTCTATGGCGGCCCAGGTCACCTTAATGGTGCAAGTGGCTGGTTCCCCCACCTCTGTGTGGAATGCTCGGTTACTGGGAGAGCCATTGGACTCATTACTAATGCATGGCTTCAGCCCTGTACACCGATCTCCATCGGCTGCTCATGCTTTGTTTACACTTTGTATAGACGTGGATGTGTATGGAACAGATGCAGAGCACTTGGTTGGCACCGTGCCAGGCTGTATTTTGTGTTGTCTAACTGTTGCATAATACTCCAGCAAGTTGTATTATGGGATGCAGAGATGACCGATAAACTTTCATACTATACATAATCAGTAGTATTGCAGTCATCCATTAATGCCGAACGCGTGGGCGATGGGAGGACCGGTGCTGGCGCACTGGTCGCAAGGCATCACCCAGTTTACTTTTTATGTGTTAGAACTTTATTGAAATGCCACAAGTGACTTCTCATCTACTTCTGTCAGCCACGGTGCAAAGCGTTTCTACTGCGTCGCGCCACGCTTCAGCGGTAGAAAAGTGCACGCCGTGCTTTATTTTCAGCGCACGCCTCTGTCGTGGAACTGCGCTCATTGGAAACATGGCAGATCGCCTCGTCTTTGCGTTGGGACTGCACTGGGCAAGACTGTTAACGCAACTGGTGTGAATGGGCCCTAAGTGATATTTCTCATTGGGTCACTTTATATTTAAGCTCCTTTCACACGAGGAGGGGTCCCAATGAGGTCTGTTTTTCAGAGGGACCCGATTGGATGCCCAATGCTGGTCTATGAGTAGCTGTGTGTAAACTGACGTGTGTCTCGTTACCCCCGGCTCTGGCCAGGTCCGGAAAAACAAACGGGTCAGAGAACAGTTTCGCCGGACCTGATCGTGCTGGATCAGGGGCAATCTGATGTAAATGGACATCACATTACCCATAGACTGGCATGGGGGTCATTTCAGTGATGGAGGAAAAACTTGACGGACATGAATGTCACAATGGTGACATCTGATCCATACTACTCTGATCAGGAGGGGATTCTTGCACAGATGCCCTCCTGATCAGTTCATGTGAAAGGGCTCTTGCGCTCCAAATTTCGTGTGTATACATTCTCCAAAGTTGGCACAGAGGCACTCATGGGTCTTGCAGCGGAGAGAAGGCAAAGCCTCAGCATTTTATTGTCAATGCGTGTATAAATATATATATTAGAGAGAGAGAGAGAGAGAGAGATTATATATAATCTCTATATATATCTCTATATCCCATGGGGATACTAAAAAAGTTTCTGCACTTTGGTGTTTGTATACAGTTAGGCCCCATTCACACCTAGGCGTATTGTAATATGCGCGTCTGTCGCGCGGTTTTTTTACCGCGATTCGCGGTAAAAAAGTTGCGCGATTCCAAAGGCTACTTGGCTGTATCCCAATGGAAAACGCCCTACAAACGGCCCAAAGTAGTCCCGGGGCCTTTTCAGGCGTGGGCCGTTTTGTAGGGCGTTAGGGACGGGCGGAAATACGCCTAGGTGGGAACGAGGGCATTGACTACAATGCTATTTATTTTTTTGACCGTTTTGTAGCGCGTTCGTCGAGCGTAGGACGCGCTACAAAACGGTCAGGTGTGAACGCAGCCTTAGTCAGTGGTTTTTTGTTTTGTTTGTTCTTTTAATCCTTCACAAACTTTGTTTTCCTCCTGATTAAAGTTTCCTTTAACATAATCAAACAGCCATCCATAAACATGTATACAACCTCCCTGTACCTGGAAGCATCCATTTCATATGATCTTCCACCATCACTACAAAAAGTATACAATTGCTGAAGATTCAATTAAACGCTGCATTCCTGATCTTGTATATTTGCTTTGCAAGCAGGTCAGAAGGAAAACACCAATGTACCCTGACCCCTTTATATGATCCTAGTCAGTGAATTAGGAAAAGAGCCCAGGGCCTGCAGTACAATGAATCCTGCAGTGTGTGTGTGTGTGTGTGTGTGTGTGTATATATATATATATATATTCCATATAGGTTTAATTCCACACTCCTGTATGTGTCGGTGCCATTATAGTGCGAGAGGAGTTGCTGCGGAGCACCTGTGTGTAATTAATGGCATAGTTCAGCAATTCGAGGAGACATCTTTAGTCTCCTGAGGGTAATGGCAATAGCCATCTTGAATGATCCGGGTTATGAGAACTCGTCATGTGTGCTTCTTTGAGGTCTGGGCACAGGCGGTGCTCTATTTAGTGCTTCCAAGACCTCCAGAAGTGGCAGTTTTGAGAGTTAATTGCTAGCAGATTGTTGCAGCTAGTAGCTACTCGAGCCGTTTACGTGGAGCACGGCTGGTTGTTTTTATATAGTAGGTATGTTTGGGTGCTGGCAACGTAAGTGGAGTTTGCGGTGTGAATTTTAACGTGTTTTGTTTAGCAGGATAGTTTTTCAGCGTGCTAGGACTCTTGGGTCAGAGCGACCTCTGTGAAATGAGTGGATAATGCTTGCGAGACATTGTGTGTCAGGGTTACAGATATAAACGAGGGGAGGGAGCTGTACATTCGACGTCAGGAGCATTAATGATGCTTTTGTTAGGAGATGACCTTTTAATTCCGAGAGGCCCAGGCTGACACATATCAGAAGCAGTAGGATGTAAGGACTTTGTAGCCATTGGGTCTGTGTTCTGTTTTTATACGGCTCGATTTTACAAACCTGTAACAAATGAGGAATTTGATAATGTACTAACCAGCGAAAGGGGCTGGTGAGCGATGAAATGAAGTGACCGTTTGTTCTGTGACTTGTATGTTTGTATACAGCACAATTGACATTTTTCTGGAATGAGCAGCAAACAATAGCAGGACATTCACACGCTGCAGCCCCAGTCTTTCTGTTTATTCTTTCTTCCACAGGTGGTGGATTGGGTGTGCTTGGGGTTGAAGCATGGAACTTTTTTTATTTTTTTGGCAGCAAAGTACGAATTGAGCAATCTGCTCTGCTCAGCTTACCGTTTCCACTTCTAACGTTTTAAATTTTTTTTTCTGTAAGTCGACTTAAATATTATTTGTGGGTTTTGTGGAATTTTTCTACCGTGTTACTCCTCCGAATCCACGGGGAGGCCAATCCAGCTCGCTATCAAGTGATCCATAAATAATTGAATATGTTTAATATTCCACTGTAAAGCTTCGGTTATGTTAATCTCACAGCGCCCCTTTTCAATTGATCAAAATATTCCTTCTTGGACTTAATTACATTAATAATACATTTAGAAACATGCATCTTAATGATTCACAGATTGAGATTGTTGGTGGAAAGTCAGTGAAAGTATTTTTTACTTTTAATAATTTAATAAAGCGTTGATTAAACTATGAACAATTCCAGTCAGGATCTGAAGACATTCATGGCCCATTTACATCACATCCAGATCACATCCAGATCATCTCCAGACCACACCAGATTGTTTCCCAACCCAAAATGCATCCTAATGTAACCGTATGGTATTTCTGGCCTTTGTTCACACCAGCGCAGTCCGTTCCAGACCAGAAAAATACTGCACGTCTCATTTTGTCTGCTCTGGAATGCACTGGAACTGTGGGCAGGTTCCCACCATTTTCCGGACCAGATCTGGAACCTGCCCTCAGACAGAAGGGCATAAACCATAGACTAAATCAGGGGTAGCCAAACTTCTGCCCTCCAGTTGTTGTCAAACTTCAAGTACCATGAGGCATTGCAAGGCACTGACCGCCACAGTCATGACGCTCGGAGGCAGATGCATGATGGGATTTGTAGGTTTATTAGAATAGGGAGTAAAAAATGATTCCAAAAAGATACAGATATTGTTTATTATAATGTCACACATTAAATGCTACTGCCCCCTTTTAAAACCCGGGTGTGGATACAAATACATGGCAGTAATGTTCATACAAAAGAACAAATATACATAATATTAACCCCCTATCAAGCTGGCTAGTATGAACCACTAACTTCTATAACCCAGTATCACTGCTCCTTCATGGCAGCTCCAGAGAGAATGGCGGGTGCACACTGGCCAAGCCCATTCTGCTTTAACATCCATAGCCTGTATGACTATATATAAGGCTATAGTAAGAACCACTATTTCTAATCTTTGAAGATCTGTGTTCTCAGACCTTGGAAAGATGATAATCTTTCCAAAAGGCATAGTCCATGTGCGTTCCCAACTTTCTGGAGGAAGAGCAATAGTTCCCAAAACAAGTAGCGTAGCACTTCCAGTTTTGTAGTTTCACTAGAGCTGGAGGGCCGAAGTTTGTCTATGCCTAAACTCAGTGGTCGTTCCGATGCAATATTTTACTGGAAAATGGCATGTTCTGATTGCCTAGTTATATTTTATGTTTGTGGATCCCTAAAAGTGCCTTGGTCATGCAATACAACCTAAACTGACTAAAGCAGGGCTATACAACATTGGCACTACAGCTGTGTAAAAACTACAAATCCCTTCATGCCTCTGGGAGTCGTGCCAGTGGTTTGCAGTCCCGCAATGCCTCATGGGATTTGTTGTTTCACCACAACTGAGGTTGCCTACCCCTTGATTAAAGGAACAAATGCTTGCTAAAGCTGCGCTGCCTTTACAAACTCCTTCATGGATTCCCATCCCCTCCAGCAGCTTCCTACTGGCCCACCATTGTGGCGTCTGGCCCTGCTGGCCTAATATTAAGACGTGGGAAGAATTGGCCCAGATCTCGACCCCACCAGGCAGTGTTGCAATTTGATTGTTGGAGAGTCCAGGGTTTTGGGGTTGTAGGGGCCTTGACAAAGATGTATAAAGGCATGTGCAGGCACCTCTGGGTGACTGCATATCATTCACGTAGTCAGTTTAGCAGGTTTTAAGTAATTACAGATGTATTTGAACTCACTGTATGATTGACGAATCCCAAAACTTGTTGTTTACGCTTAAAGAACTGCCTGCCCATGGATGCATATGTATGGATGTATATGACAATTCTGTATTACACTTGTACATGTGTATATATGTATGTACGTGCAATGATGTATTACACATGATGATTTAAGCTGATTTATGGCTTGATATTAATACATTAAATCTTTCATAGATGTAATCGCCAAATACAGTAAAGTGTGATGAAGCAGATCTTATTCTGCGAAACGCGTCACTACCACTACTAATTGTTTTCGGCTGTGATAGAGTGCCATGTCTTGCTCTCATCTTGGACACCTATATTTATAGTATTGGACAATGTGTGATGTATACTGTGGACTTGGAACCGCTGTATAGATAGAAGACTGATCTGATGTTGGTAGAACTATACTAAGCTGGGTTCTTCTTCTACATGCTGATTTTATGACAGACTTTTTTCACTTGTTAATAATAAAAATGTATATATTGTAATTGTTGTATATGGTACTTGTTACGCCATAAAATCCCGACATGACGGCTACTATGTAGTCAAACTGTATGCCTTCTATTTAAAATTTAAAATTCTGGGATGTGGTGTTAGATGATTGTGTCATTTATGGTGCTGTTGTAATTATGATACACTTAAAGAACAATGGCCATCATTGAGATTGAGAGAAGAACAGTCTGCCCCTAGAAATCGTATTTTCACATTTTGTAACTTGCAATAAAAAAAACATTTGGAGGAGAGAATTTGGTTGATGTAAATAATGCGTGTGTGTGAAACACGAGAGGCGCAACTTAACGACAAGCTTTAACACAAGATTAGGCAGATTTTGTTTTCAGCCACAACACTGTAACTTTCAAATCTCATTGGACTCCACCGAAAATCCTTATTTTGGAAATGAGGATCCTTATCCTGGTGTGTTGTTGGCTTTGTGAATCGAGCCCAGTGTATTTTTATGTGCTGACATAGAAAAGTTTTCTAACAGTTTGGAGCTTTGAGGTTGTTGTGAAATTTGTTTTTTTTCTTTCTTTTTTTAGTACTGAGACTGAGCATATCATTCACTTAACATGTACCCATGGTCAGTGGGCTTTAATGGGGGGTATACATGCTTTTCAGACTCGCCCTGCATGCATCATACACATGATTTTTATTATGGCTTAGTCACATGCATTTTTAATTGAAGACTGTACTTTGGCTTCCAGCAAATATTTTAATTTACGCTCTGTGTTCTGTAAAATGCATCATATGAACATTTTCTACATTAAAGATGTTTGCAATGCAAAACTGCAATTGAGTAAATAAAGACAACTTTATATGGTGCCTGCTGTGTGGGAGGGTTACCTAACCAAGCAGGTTAAATCAAAGTAGACCATTCTTTTACGTTTGTGATTGAACTAGCATATCATTAAAAGAAAGTGTTCAAACATGTCTATGTTTTAGGAATACAAAATCCTATTTTTGTCAAGGCCAAATGCATGTTGGAGAGGATCTGCAGGGATAATACTCTCCCTTCCAATTGATATTTTTTTTTCTTTCTCTATATTTCTCTATATAGCAACAGCTTTTAAATATCTTTCCAGTGGGGATTGCACAAGTTCTCCATTCAGATACAAGGGAATGGCATGCATGCTTCTGAACCTGTTAATGTGACATCCTGTATTGGAGTCACTTTTTGGCCATTGCTAGCTGTCCAAAATATGTGGTGTTTGTGGCACATCTGTTTTCTGCTTTCTTGACATGTAGAGTATATTGACTTCCTGTTTTTCTGTGACATCACATGTAGACTTTTTAGCGTTACAGTACGCTGTCCTGGACTAGGTGATCTATTTGATTTGTCCAGAGAGCAAGTTCTGGATTCTTGAGGATCACCCTGACTGGTGTAGTAACTAGTAATAAATAAGACTTGGACCCCCTCCTTGAGGGCATATTGCTGTGCTGTTGGCTGTAAATATGTTCTAGCTATATCCATTTAGTCTTCATGTTCTTGTCTTCCAACGTTGCAAGCCATTACGTTTTTATTGCAGCATTTATCACTTGACCTGAGCACGTAGTACTGCATTCCCTTCGATCATGTGTATGGACACCAAGGATTTCAGTGTAATCAGTCACTAGATCAAGCTCTATAAAAGTACACACTCTGATTGACATTGATCATTCTTTTTTTTTCCTGTTTTGTTGTCTTCATTATGAATTCATTGATTGTATCAGGCCTTAGGTGTTGTAATACATTTGTAAAATCAGGTTTCATATGGTTGGCTTAATGATGTTGCGCAAAACCCGTATACACGTATTATCCTTAATTCACGCTGAGCGACATGAAAAATTGCGCGATTTCGAGCTGAGCTACAGCGCACATTTTGTCGTGCTACATATCGTGACTTTTGGGAGGGTCTTCGTCGCTGCAACATTGGGCTGTAACCAATCAAAAGCAGTCATGATGTTACATCATTCCTTCCATATTGCTGGGCAAAAGTGACACCTTTCGCGACAAGGTCGTGCAAAATCGCTGGTAATGTACGACACCATTAAGTCTATTAGAGGAGAACTATGAGATGAGTGCTTTTCACTCACCTCATGTTCAATGAGACTGTCACAGGTCGGCTCAGTAGATCGGGAGGTGAGCGAACACATACCGGCGTTCGCTCACCTCTCGATCCTGTCATGGCTCTCTGCCGTGACGGGAGGGGCTGGATTCCCCGCTCCGATCCGCCAGTGTCACAGGTCGGCTCAGTAGATCGGGAGGTGAGCGAACACATACCGGCGTTCGCTCACCTCTCGATCCTGTCATGTCTCTCTGCCGTGACGGGAGGGGCTGGATTCCCCGCTCCGATCCGCCAGCGCTGACTGGCGGAACGGACGGGGGAGGGGGCGGGTACAGCTGCCTCTGCCTCTAGATAGGCAGAGGCAGCTGCCAGTCACGCAGCTGGGCGGATCCCGGCACAATTGTCGGGATCCGCTTCAGCTGCGGCGTCTCAGTATACCGTGAGCTACAGCTCGCGGTATACTGAGCCTAGGGTGACAGGAGGACGCTAGTTTGTGTCCTCCCGTTACCCTAAGGAGAACTATGGGGAAAAGGCTTAACCCCATAGTTCTCCTTTTTAAGGCCAAATCGCCGCAGAAAAATAGGTCATGTTCAAGCTTGAGCTACAGGCGACATTGAGCTGTGAAATGTGAACAGCTCCCTTGAAATGCATTGGACAAGCTACATGGCGCAGAAATATGCACGATTTTGGAGCGGAAATCGCGCAACAAACCGTACAGTGGGAACGGGGTCTTAAGACTGCATTTCTTTTATTTAAATCGTTGTTTTTTTTTTGTCTATACTTCAGTTGAAGAAAAACAATGGTTCAGTTTTGGATTAAATGAAAAAAAAAGCTGTGGGGGTGGGTAAAGTGATTAAGTTGCTGTGTTGTCACATTGTAATCAGCTTTTTGCTGTGATCAATGCATTGTAGTCACCTGAAATGTACAGACCACCTTCCCTCCAGCCTTGGCTTTTCTTTTCTTGCCACTTACAGTGGCGTGTCATCTGTTTGTGGCACTTTGAATGTTCTATTTAGTGATGTTCATTCATTCAGCTCTAGGTGTGATACTTGGTTTTATGGGGATGACTCCTATCATGTGATGACACCACCGTTCCTTGGAATATTAAGGATTTCTGTGTGTCCTTCAAGTGCATGATGTCACATAGCAAAATTACACTTCATTTAATGCAGCCAAATTTTTTTTTTACAGTTTTGCGCTTTGGAAGCTGGGTGTGTAATAAGCCTTTGCTGGCTATATTTGACCTGGATTTATTTTACTTGCTGATGGCTAAGAGTCATTTTAAAGTTGTCAGTCTAAGGTCTTTTTTTTTTTTTACTTCTGTGTTTTGGAGAAAAGTTGGCTCCTCTGCTACAATTTTCTTATAGCCATTGACTTACGAGGCCATTTACAACCAATATTTGGCCATGAACTTGAAAAAGGAATTTTCTTCCGTTTTCAGTAGTACCGAATGTGATGGTTTACTCTTCCCGCGG
>NW_017306468.1:1349701-1356206 GCF_000935625.1 Nanorana parkeri | reverse complement strand
TATGATCAAGGCCTTACAGTAGATACATCTAAGGCCCCTTTCACACGGGCAGGTCAGAGCAGATGTCGCCTCTGTGACATTCATAAAACACTAGGAGTTCTTTGGTCACAGTGCCATATGAGGGACCCCGTGTTATTTAGAGCAGAGGGGAAGTTGTCCGCACAGCTCCATACAGGACCCAGAAGATTGTAGGCAGCACTGTAATGGCTCGGACTACTACATTGCTTTACAGGATCCCCAGAAACTGATATGTCATATGCATACTTGTATTGGGCTGAACTGGGCCAATGAGTATGCACAGCATACCTGGAATTAATCTTCAATAGAAAAAAATAAGATCTGGCAAGCGTTGGACTTGCAGAGGGAAAGATTATTGCAGTTACTTGCGTACGAATATCTACATTAATTACAAGCAAGCATTTAAAATGTCAGTCATGCAAAAAATGCTTTAGAGCTTGTTCACACCATGAGCATTGAGCCGTGTTGATCTGCATTGATCAATTCAGGCTCAGTGTTAAGGGCACACATCAAACAATTGTTTTCTCTGTGTCCAGTTAACCATACAGGTGCATTGCATAACAGTGCACGACAACATGTCGCAATGCTGTTGTGCATAAAGTTGGAGTGGTAAGGTTTATAAAGTTAAAGAAGCACTCCGGGCACAATTCTTAACACGTGCAGTAGGGCCACCCCCGCACTGCAAGGATTAAGCGCTTGTTTTCATCTAGGGATGAAAATAAGTTATACTCACCCGATCTTTGGAGCTCCCTGGCTATTAGACTGGTCCCTTCAGCCTCTCTTCCCTCCTGTAAGTCATCACTTCTAATACAGTGTAGAGGACGCTGAGGAGCATGGACCGTAGGAGGAGAGACGCTGAAGGAACCTTGTCTAGCAGCTTCGGTTCAGTTGAGTATATCTTTATTTGTGACGCTAGATGAAAACGAGCACTTAACCCTTGCAGTGCGGGGGTAGCCACACTGCAAAGATTAGGAATAATTGTGCCCGGAGTTCAACACACATGAGCGGGTGTACATGAGCTCGTAAATTAAACCCTGAAATCATAACTAAAAATGTGTGTTAACTGAAAATATCCTGTACTTTCCCTTTTAAAGGAGAACTCCACTTACTCATTTCTAAGTGCTGATAGATTGGCTGAATGTGGCATGCAAGCCTCCCCTGTGCCCCCTGTTCTTCCTGTTGGCTACACATTGCATTTTTGGGTCCTGGGTTCCTTGTTCTGTTGGAAGCATCTTTGGAAACCCATAGGAGGCTCAGTCCTTGAGTACACAGAGGTGTTGATCTAGGATTACAGAGGCCTGTAACACAGGACACTCATCTCAACCCCTCAAAATATTTGAAAGGAGTTAAAAAGTTATCAGAAATATGTTTATAGCGAAGTAGACTGCCCATCTGGCATTGTTGCTTGAAGTTTAATGCCACACATTCTAAACTGGTTGTATTCTCTATTACATATTCATGAACAATAAATGTATTTTTAAATCTGGCTAGTATAAGTACCTGAAATGTAGGTTTCTGGCTTCCCATAATCCACCTATACAACAGGAGCCAGTTGAGCATTATTGTATTGTACATGATGATCAGTCACTAGGAGCTTGCTTATATGAAGGTACATGAAGGGGAATCATCTCCATGAAGTTGGTGATCTTCTAGCCTGCAGGTAGGAGGTTATAAGATGACCCTCCTTGGTTATGTGTGGTGGCAAGGGTGTGTGAATAGCAAGAGTGGCCGCAAAGAATTTCAAGTATGTTGGCGAGTAAACACTTTATATCTGCGTATTTGTACTGTATTTAGCTGTTTGGCTGGAGTTCAGTTTTAATAGAGGCCTTTTTCCAAAGCCAATTGTATTGTCTGTTTTTTCAGAGTATTGCAAGCGTGTGTGTTTTTTTTTTTTTTTTTTTTTTTTTTTTTTTTTTTTTTTTTTTTTTTTCAATTTTTTTTTCTCCCTTTTCTTTTTTTTTTTTTTTTTTTTTCTTTCGTTTTTTTTTGTTTTTGTTTTGTCAAGTTCTACTTCCTCCTGATCTCTTTTTTGGCTTCTTGTGGGGGTGTTGACAACATTTCATAAACTAACTTCAGAGGAGTCTGTATTTGCGTTTCCTCGATTTTCCCTCACAGCTTAGGGAATTTTAACCAAATTCATTTTGAATTTAACATTGAAGTTTACCAACTTCCTTAGTATATCTGCCCATGCAGTGAAAGTAGCAGGTTTCCTTTTGGGCACATTTACAGCAAAATCGCAAGTCAAATAAGGGTCCGTTAGCGTGCAGTTGTACTTTCCAATTTTCCTTCTGACATGTGTTGATATGTTTTTTAAAAGATGCTAACGGAACGGCACCTCAGAAATCAATGGGTGTGAATGAGGCTATTTCACACCGGATCTGTTGCGTAAAAAAAAAAAATAGAGCATGTGTTTTTGTTTTCAACGGAGCGGTGTGAACCAGCAGCATTCACACCCATTTATTTGCCGGTGCCCCTTTGTTTGCAGCCGTTGAAAAATGTATTAAAACGGAAACCACAACGCAACAAATCCCGTATAAATGGGCCCTAATCCCCTCCTCCCCCAGCATCATATGTTCCGCATTTCTTTGCCCACCCCTGCCGCTGTCACTCTATTCAGCTAAGAGTAAATAAAAATATCCAGTACTTCACATATGGAGCAACATGTGACACTGCTTGGCCAATCCTTAAGCACCAGTACTGTAACACGGAAGGAATCTATAGCCCCGCATAAGCTAAGACTTGCACAGGACGGCAGCCAAAGTGGCGGGGGATTCTGGAAAGGTGAGACTGTGCTGTTGGTGGAGAGGGATTCATGTGAACCTGTTGCTTTGCCCTGCATGGATAAACCGACAAGTTCAGTTTAAGGGTCCTTTTGTACACTCCAAATAGTGTTAAAAATAAAAAGTCAACAGTGACATTTTCGGTGGCGAATTATACGGTGCGCATGTCTGGAGCTGCCACAACAAACTAGCTCGCCAACTAAAATGCAGCATTAGTGGACAGGCCCGCGTGAACGGGCCCTCAGGAAAAACAGATTGGCTGCAGATGGTTTGTATCATTAAACTCATTTTTTTTTAAATGTACTATGGGGTCAATTCACAAAGAGTAACATTTGCTCACTTCCTGGTTAATTTACTTCTTAGTTTTTGTTTGAAAACATGGTATTCACGAAAGTCCCAATCGTTGATTAGCGTGCTTGTTAAGGCTTCCGACTGAAGCATTGGGGAGTTATTTTTACATGTGCTATGTCATTTTAGCAAATGAAGTGTTTTTAAAAAAAATATATCTTGAATCGTAAAATTAACATTTAAGGTGTTAAAATACGTTTGACTGATGCACTCTGGGACCAGAAGGGGAGGAGAACGGTGTCTACAAATGACGTATTTTCAGCAGACTGCATTGTTGTATGTAAACAACTTTATTAAAACTGTTGATGTTTTACATGTTTATGAAATACAACCCTTTTTCCAGAGGTTGTCAAGTCACCTCACCATTTTCTGATCTCCCTCTCAGAGCAGAAAATGCCACCCGAAAACGGACACTTTGAAGGAGTTGCTTATGTAGCGGTTGTCTAACAGTCGATAAATGGCCAAACATTCTTTGTGGATTGCACTTCTGTACACATTTTAACGATTAGGCTTATTAAAATAACGATTGAAATGTTAAATAACGAGCTTCACGATAAAATATCACTTCAGTGAAGAGAGATTGTGCTACATCTATGAAATAACGAGCAAAATCAGGGAAAAAAGCTTTGTGAATTAACTCCGAAGTCTATTATTGTATAGTTGCGTTTTTGTTTTTATTTTTTTGCTGTGTTTAAAAGTGGTGTTAGGTGAAGGCCAAAGTTGCAGCTGTTTTAGTTACCCTTTTGTCCTCGGACACGGGCAATTGCCTCCAACAATTATTGCATTTCCTGCTATCAGATACTCATGCATTCCTGGAATAAAAGTCACAGAAGTAGTTGTAGAATAAAGCATTTTCTTTTACCAATGTTATCATTAAGAGATTAACTGTAGTTCACATTTTCTTTAGTAATGCATTTCAACATTTTAATTGAATTTATTTTTTAATATATTCAATTATTTTGTTGGCTTTTATTTATTCATTATAAAAACACAGTTTTGATACTGTTACATGTATTACAGAACTCTAGCAATAGTATGTGTGCCCCACCTTCACAAGTGCTATAAGCCTGATGAAACTGTGATTAAACTACAAATCCGATCATTCATCTGCTTTTGGAAGGCATGCCTGTGGCTGTCAACCTTGCAAAGCGTCATGGGGCTTGTAGTTTCCACAACAGCTGGAGGGCAGAAGTTTGGTCTGATCTAGTTGGACGATCCCATTGTACTATTACATCCTCTGTACAAATACTAGTATGCCTGGCTATACTTAAAGCAAAAGGCCAAATCTGTAACAGGCTGGTCAGGCAGAACAAAATGGAGGACATACGTTATGGGTTTTTACAGATCGTTGGCAAAGCAGAACCTGCTTTCCCAGCAATGACCATTTCTAGAACAGAGCTCAGATCAGCAGATGTTTGGGTCTAAATGCTGCGTCCTACAACCAGCTGGGCAGCAATTGGGTTATTCATTGAGCCAGCAGGCCATGCAGTACTGTACACATGTGGCTTTTTTTAGACCATAGTGGGAAACACATAAATGGGTTCTCCTTTCTACTCCATGGAGAATGAGACTGTACCATCTCACTTGAGAATGGAAGCGTGGCTAAAGTAAGTGACGTATGGACGTGGCCATGTAATAACTTGAGCCTGTTTTGGGGTATGGAGAGGGCGAGAGGACATTTTAGGTTTAGTTCCAGAAGCATTGGGTTTTGAAGGGCAACTGTACCCACCAAAACAGTTACTTTGAAGGTATGCCAATGGTCAAGGTTGCCATTGTGCTTATTTCAGCTCTCAACCAAACTTTCAAGCCCTCAAATGGTTGGTGTCATAGCTGATCACATGTGTAGCACCATCCTTGGCTGTGGCACTTTACCGCCCCTTCTTGAAAGAAAAAAGAAATCCTGGGTTTCCAAAGTTGCCATTGTGCCAATTTCAGCTCTCAACCAAACTTCCAAGCCCTCAAATGGCTGGAGTCATAGCTGATCACATGTGTAGCACCATCCTTGGCAGTGGCACTTTACCCCCCACCTCGAAGAAAGAAAAAAGAAATCCCATCATCATTGGTGGTCAGTAGTACTTAAATACCACATTCGGTTTGCTGATCCTGCTGCATCTACAGAAATTCGGCCCATTCAGGTTCCTCCGTTGTGAAATGGCCTCAATGTTTATAAACACAACTAGTGTGTTACACTTGTGTGATGACTGAGGTTAGTTCACAGCGATCACCAGGTACAGAGCCATTCAGGTGTGTGTGTTCTCTGCCCTGGAATAAGTAGAGTGATGAGGAATATTGACTTATATTTGCTGCATGCTTGTTCTGAAGGCATTGAAGCCAGGCAGCTAGCATTTCCACAAAGCCGCCAGCAATGGCAGCCACTTTTTTTTTTTTAGGTCAAATGTGCCTATTATAGTAAATAGACTTGAGGCTAACATTGCAGAGTAAATTTTGATCTGTTTAATCTTATGATAAAAACAATTAACGAGACCTGATCATCAACAGAGGATCCCATCAGACCTGGCATTACATTAATTGTGTGCATCGGGTAGCTGGTCTGACGGGGTCATTGCCACAGAGAGAGCAATTGATTGCACAGTAACATGATAAAAAATTGCTGTGTAACGCCAGTCCAGGAAAAATGAAACATTGCTAAAGGCAAGAAATAGAAGTGCTGGGTAAAAATATGAGGCGTAGAGGGGCTCCAAAAAGCCTTGTGCTTTCAAACAGCACATATTTATTGATCCGTACTGACTTGCATCATTCACTAAATATATTATTTATCATTTTCTGTGCTTGTCACAAAGACCTTTATACTAAATGGGTGGTGGTGTTTTACCTCTGCCAGGAGAATTTGCAGATCAAGAGAACAGGAGGCTATATCTATTAGATTATACCCAATGCACCAGAATATGCACATAGGGAATAAGCTGCTAAATTCTGCCCTGGAAGCACAAACACCATATTGGGCTCACATCCTGACACTAGTATTAGATGTTTTCCATTACCAGTTTAAGATTGTTCATACGAATACTTAACTGGTGTCCCTACCATATTCATGTTCCTTTAATGTTTTCTTTTTGCTTTAAATAGCCTAAATGTGCAGCTTTTAATAGGACCACACCTATGTAGTATAAGCTGTGAATGAATAAGCAGTGAGTCAGAAGGAAGCCTAGTTTTCAACTTAATACAAAATTTGTTTTATTTTTAAATATTCTGTCCTGTGTGATTTTAAAGTGACAATAAACCTTTGTTTAAAGAAAAAAGGTGTGTATGTATGTATGTATGTATGTATGTGTGTGTGTATGTATATATGTGTGTATATATGTGTGTGTGTATATATGTGTGTATGTATATATGTGTGT
>NW_017306468.1:1273079-1349517 GCF_000935625.1 Nanorana parkeri | reverse complement strand
TTTTAAACGTATATTAAGAAAGCCTTCCTTGTATAGACCTCCAAAAGCCTTGACACTGATGCTAGGTGCATCCATCTTGGATGTGATGTCAACAGCCCCAGAAGACTCCGAGCTCTCTCTAAAGGGGCATTCTGTAGCAGGGTAAGGCAACCTTGCCACTCCAGCTGTGGTAAAACTACAAATCCCATCATGCTTCTGACTGTGGGATTCATGCTTGTGGGTGTTGGTTTTGCAGTGCCTCATGCGACTTGTAGTTCTACAACAGCAGGAGTGCCAAGGTTGCTTACCCCTGCTCTATAATATTCCTCTTCGCTACTACATAAAAGGTTATGTAGGGAGGTGAGGAGAGGAGCTGTGATGGTGGGCAAGCATAGACTAAGCAATCAGACACTCCCGGTGGAGGAGGGTGCTAAGACATGCGAGGGAAGAGAGGGGCCTGTGCTAGGGAATTAATAGTTTTTGGAGTGTCCAATATCTAGCAAGTTCAGAGGCACAGTGCAATAAAAAAAACTAGTTTGTGGAAAGAAAAACAAAAAATCTGCAAGTAAACATATACAGGGTTGTTCACAAAAGGGTGAAGAGTTTGGAGAAGGGAGGAGAAGTGAACAATGTAGGCCAACATAGCTGAACTGGAAAGTGAGCTGAATTGGAGAATTTTTCCAAATCAGCTATGTTGTCCTAGATTGTTCACTTCTCCTGTCTTCTCCTAACTCTTCACCCTTTTGTGAATTGCCCTGCTAAAAATACTTGATTTTGTTTAAGTGCTTTTACTTGCATTTGGTGACAGGGGCTCCCTAAAGGGGGACAGGGACTTGTACTCTGAACATGGATACAAAAACAAGAATGTTATATCTGGATACACGAACCTCATTTGTAAATGTATGGCCCTCGATTTATCAGAAATTTGCATTAAAAACACGGTTTTCAGGGTGAGTCAATATTCTGCAATGCTTTGCTTTCCAATAAAACAGCGGGGGATATATTTATTACATTTTGTATACACTCATTTGTTCCTACACATTGGGCCTGCTTTTCCAAAGTGTCCTTGGGAAGAAGGGCTGCCATACACATCCCACATCCCAGCTGTGTCAAGCAACACAACTGATAACAGGCACTTCATTAACACTTAAGAGGTTTTCCAATATACTGAAAGTCTCTATGTGACCTATTTTATTTGGTGGTGACTGAACATTCCACCTTTTTATAGCATTGATAGATTCAAGAAAGTTTTAGTTCACCGAGTAGACATGGTTATGGGAACTGCTAGAGGTATGTGTGTGTGTATATATACTGTGTAAATATATGTGTATATATATATATATATATCTATATCTAGATATAGATATAGATATATATATATATGATGTAGGGAGAAGTTTTGGGTGGTTTCAGAATCTTGAATGTCGATGTGCCGATCTCCCACTGCCCATCATTTGCATTAAGAAATATGCCCATTCATGTTCACGTGTTGTCCTGGACTAGGGCGGTTCCTCTCTTGGACAGTAAAGGAGAGGACTGCAGCAAACAAGGAGACTGTCAGTTTTGAGTCAAATTAAGCCATGATTTAAAATGTTACCAAGGTTGACACCCTCCAGAATGCCTTCTGGGGGACCTCAAGGTGTACAGCCATGCAGAGCAGACAGCAGCAGCCAGGTAAGACATCCCCCGAAAATAAGACCTAGTGTCTTTTTTCGTGAAAAAAAATAAGACACTGTCTTATTTTCGGGGAAACACGGTAATTTCTTGTACCATTGCAACCATGTTAAATCATTTGTTGATATCTGTTTTCCAGGAAGGTTTTGTCATTCATTGTCTCAATCACGCGTGAGGCTCCGTGCACAAGGAAAAAAAAATCTTCCGTTTATTTTCAGGCATATGACTGTAATTTTCAATTCTCATTGTACTCGGCTGAAAATAACTCACTTTGAATATAAGGATCATTTTGTGTCCTGGTGTGTTAGCTTTGTGACTTGAGTAGTAATGCCGTTTGTATATCTGTGAAACATCTGCCCAAACCCTGGTAGATGTCCTCGTGTATCTATACACATCCACCTTTTTTGAAGGCAGTCTATAATTCAAATTGTATCTTTTAAGTGTCCTAGAACACCCATTTCAGATGAATCGGAAGTTCAAATAAAGGCAACTATATTCATTGCATTTTCATATGGTCCTGTAGCATTCTATGTTTCTCCTCCATGGTTTCTCTAAGTCACCTCATATGTTAGTTTTTGTAATTATGTGTAAGTAACTCATCCCTGTAGGTCTTACAATACCAATTTCTATAGATAATGCTGGTTATTAAGATGGGTTAAGACCCCCCAGCAGGCCACAATTTGTGCCCTGCCTCCTTACGAGTGGGTCAAATGTGCCCATTAGTTGATTACATGATATGCTTTTGCTTATCCTGTTATCCAGCTGGAGCCCTTTTTAACCGTGTTTGTACAATGATAATATATGTTGTATTTCTGCAGCACAGAAAAGCCATGTAAGCAAGTGTCAGATCTCCAACTGCTGGGTTACAGGAGCAGAGTAAATAAAGTCAGGCCTCATGACAAAGAGGTGTTTCTCAACATCCTAATTTAACAAAAGCACTGCTGATTGACACAAGCTAACAAGTCTGCGAGAGCTTTACATTCACCCAGCAGACTAGAAAAGTGGCGTTTTAGCATTTTTCACTGTGCTAATTTGCTGCAGTAGTTGCATCATTTTTTTTGCAGGTGTCACTTTGTGGCATTGCTGCTAGAAATGTTTTATTGTGTGCAGAGAACGCAAGTGCTTTTTTTTTTTTTTTTTTTTTTTTTTTTTTTTTTACTTGAAAAGTGGACCTTCACACAACAAAAACACTTTGCACCATTGCAACCCTCCACAATCTAAAAAGCCAAGTTTTTTTTTTTTTTTTTTTTTTTTGTCTTTCTTTCTCTTTTTTTTTTTTTCCTGCAAGCGAGTCTTGTAAAGGAAGCATTGCTAAGCTCTATGCAGAGCAGCTTGGGTGGCTTACACAGATTAAACAGAAAGTCTTTCGTGTTTTCCAATAGTGTTACAAAATGTCCGTAGAGTCATACACTACTAAGTGGGCATTTATTTCATTTATTTTTTTCTTTAGATTCATGTACGGCCCTTCCTTAAATCCGATTAAAACTTCAGTTGCATAAATACAAAGTTTCCAAAAATATCTACATGTTACCAGGTGCTCGGCTTCTCCCATTCAAAAACTGACTCATGTAATTACTAAATAAAACCTTTTCATGTTTAGTAATGTGGCTACAAGGAGCAGGAGAATAAGAAGCTTGTTCCTGCTGTTTTAAGTTAACATTTTATTAGCTGTGTAGGTGAGGGTGTTTAAAGGGAAAATGGTGCATCTTCCATAAGTAAACCATTTTCAATGCCTTATTTTTGTATGTTCTACATATAGAGATTTATAAAAGTCTAGCGGTAAACTGCTGGTGACATAAGATAACTGGGCAGATGTGTGAACGTTTGGAAATGATCACCCCTGTATATATCCTAGTGGGGCAGAGTTTGATAGAAAGTGCCAGTGCTTAACCCCTTCATGACTGAGGCCTTTTCATTTTTTTTTGCACCCATGTTATATTCCACATTTTAGGCCTGAAAATTACTTAAAACACCAAACATTATATATTTTCTGAAAGCCAAGAACCTATAGAATAAAATGGTGGCAGTTGCAAATTTTTATGTTGCTCGATATTAGCGCAACTCCTTATCAAACCCCAAAATTTAGTGAAAAATATACTTAAAGGACCCAAAACACTATAAAATATCATTTTTCTCAAAATAAAATATAAAAGATGAGGTTACATTGAGTAAATAGATACCTAACATGCCCAGGTTAAAAATTGTGTGCGTCCGCGAGTACCCCAAAAAGTCCATGGACGACGCTTTAAAAGCCCCCACAGGTCATCAATTTAGAGATGCCCTAGAATTATTGCTCTCCGGCATGCGCAGCGATGCCCAACATGTATAGCGCGATTGTCGTTTTCATACATAGGCGCACCCGACGCGTGTTTACGTGGCAACTCGCGGTGGCGGGAGACTTGAAAATTTTTTACAAGTATTTTTAGATTTATTTTATTTCATTTTCATTTTAAAAACTTTTTTTTTTTTTACTTTGATTGCTATCACATGGGGGGCTTACAAGCCCCCCATGTGATAGCAGATGGTGGTGACAGGTACTCTTTAAGGTGATGCTGGGGGTCCAAAAGACGCGACCAAATAAGCGATTGAAGTGCAGATCGCACTTCAATCGCTTACAGCTGGGCTTCGGGAGTCTAGCACAACAGCTATGGGACCGGAAGTGATGCAATCTACATCGCTTCCAGTCCCATAGAACGGGGATGGGATCGACGAACGGAGGATCGTCCATCTCCTCCCCAGCTCCCCACCGACACTAGAGAAGTTGGTCCCGGGCCCGTATGAGGGGCAACAGAGCCCGGGAAGCACAGCTTGGGCGGGGGACCCTTCACCGGGCTGTAGAAGCGATCTTGCGACAGCTGAGTCGCCAGAATCGCTTCTTAGTCTATATAACATGTCCTTTATTTCGAAGGTGGCAGGGGTGAAAAGACCTGCCTATAAAAAGCATTCCATATGTATGGCTCCAAACCTTTGCTTTATCTTCAAATACATCTATACATTTCTTAACTTATCTTGCACATTTTCTATTGCTGGTTTAGTTATTTCTACATTACTTAAAGGAGAACTATGGGGTTAGGGCTTTTCCCCATTGTATCCTCCTGTCACCCTTAGGAGAACTAACTAGCGTCCTCCCGTCACCCAAAGCTACAGCTCGCGGTATACTGAGATGCCGGAACGGATCCCGACAATTCTGTCTAGATCCACCCAGCTGCGTGAGTGACAGCTGGCTCTGCCTATCTAGAGTAAGAGCCAGCTGTACCAGCCCCTCCCTAGTCCGTTCCGCCAGTCAGCGCTGGAGGGTCGGACAGGGGAATCCCTGTAGGGAGCCATGCGTGACAGTCACGGCTCTCTGCAGGGACATGATCAAGAAGTGAGCGAGCGCCGGTATGTGTTCGCTCACTTCCCGATCTACTGAGCCGACCTGTGACAGTTTCATTGTCACAGGTCGGCTCAGATTATGAGGCTGAGTGAAAATAACTCGCCTCATAATTGTCCTTTTAAAGTGTATGTAACCTTCCTTCCTTTTTGAGTAGGAAATGGGTAAAACTCTTATCGGGTAATTTTTTTTGCTGCTTGTCTTGTCCATTGATTTTTTTTCCTTCAATACCTGTCCGGGAGGTACAATAGGAAATTAGAATTTTCATGTTTGAGAGGGGTTATAGGAAAAGATGTCCCTATTGGGGGATTTGCCCTATTGGAGGATTTGATCTCATTTCTTGCTCTAGTGGCAGGTTTCACATCACTTTGTGTCTCAGTGATAATGGTCACTAGGACAATTGGAGGGGCGAATCTCCCAAACATCGACATAGACTGCATTTAAAACTTTACCTGACCTTTCCTCTTTCTAATACTAAAAAAATTGCCTTTACCTACACTTTAAACATAACCATAGAATTCACCATGTGGCCATGTAAAAGCATTTTAATAACATAGTCTCTATTGGCACAGTATAGACTTCGTATTAGGGTGCTTATATTCCATGCCACAGACTATATGTCAAAGTTGGGAATGGAGTCTTTTAAATGGTCAGTACTTGAACCACTTTGGGTTTTCATTGTTTACTTCCTGAGCAAATGCCTAGGTGCCTGACTGTCCTATTGACCCTCTGGCTTTAATACTTTTAGGGCACCTTCATTACTATGCTTTTTCATGCATGTCAAAGAATACAACGGTTAGGCCTTGTTCACATCATATGCAGACCAGATCCGGTCAGGTTTCTGCACACGCGCGATGCGTTTTTTTTTGCATGAAAAGCAGCTGCAGGTGTCAGTGAGCAAACAGGCAGTTTGATAAGGAGGAGTGGTAGGGGGAAGGGGGGTGGATGGAATACTGCATTTGAGGAACTACTAGTATACAATGCCATTCACATTGAAGTACTCACCACAGTTCTCCTTATCTGTCAAGGACATATCCTTATATACTGGGAAAATTCTCCCTGCTATCAAACTCCACTGTTCAGCCTTCTTTCTATTGTTCTTATATTGAAAGTGTCTGCTGTCATATAGCTCAGGGCACTGTTGAACCATACTTATGAATCTCTCTGGGTCACAAAACTGGTCCACCATTTTTCCTTTGCTCTCCAGCTCACAAGGTCACCTTTTCCAAAGACAGGAAGTGACAAAGGAAGATTAGGTCATGACAGATGACCATAGAGGTTTTTTTTCTTTATGGTTATTTTTTCCCATTGAATTGCATTGGGTTGCATTGCGTTGCGTTTTTGATGCGTTCCAGAGCAGGTAAAATAGGGCTTGCCGCAGTTTTTTCACCTGCTCTGGATCTGGTCTGGATCCGCACGCTGCGATGTGAACTGGAGGTCAAAATACCATTGGAATACATTGGACGCAGTTTTGATCCGGTCTGCACCTGCTCTGGTCTGGATCTGCTCCGCGCTTGGTGTGAACAAGGCCTTAGTTATTGTTTTACATGGTGCTAGTTTAAATCTGACACTGGCAGCACATGAAAATGTATGATTGTTAATAACACAATCCAGCTCATTGTCCCGAACTCAGGACAAGGCTGCAGATCTGGAACACCTGAGTACCGTCCTTAGCCCTCATTTGCCTACTTATTTGGTGTCGTCGATGCAAGAATATTAGCATAACAGCTAGGCGATTAGCATTATTGGGAAGGTATTAGCATTTTTTCTTTTGATTCCTTCTGTTATGTCAGGATCCACCTACCATTGGGCAGTATCGAACATATAATACTATTTTGTGTGACGTTTGAGAAGAGAATAACTTCTCCTTTCAATAGTCACCTAAAATATAATGCAAGATTAGGATGTTTCACCAGTACTCTTTTATGTGGTGTCCCGTTCCACCCACCCTAAAGGAAAGAGGCATTCACCACTGATTAGATCTGATAGGACTGATCTTGCTTTTTGTTGTAAATGACCGTCCATAAGCAGATTATTTTATTTCACCTTATTGTTCAATATAGAATATTGGCCTTCACCACTTCCATATGTGATTTGGTCTCTCTAAAGGCACCTTACAAGTCTTTAGAATCTTTTGTATTGTGTGAAAATACTGTTGTCTTTTAGCTGTAAAATGAAATGGTCTTCATGAACATCTATGCCAATGTTTTGCATCTGATTCTTGTTTTCTCGTGTTATAGATACACTTTTGCTGAGTATATTCCGTCTCTTTTTACACCAATATATTCTTTGGACATCTTTTATAGGCATCCACCACATCCTGAGCTGACAAAAACTTCCCCTGAGCTATGAACTGGAACTTCTTCATTGTCTTTGTTGTTTTTCTGGGTTAATGTGAAGTTTGAAGAAAGTCCATCAACCTCAAGTAGTGGAATTTTTACATTTTCTGTTGGAGAAATTGTCAATCCTTGTATTGTGTATTTTTTATACCAAAGGGTGGACAATTCACAGTACTACTAGAGTAGTTTTCTTCTGTGGTATCAATTTGAGTCAACTAAGCAAAAACAGAGGCTGTTTTTGTGTTGTAACCCTGTAAGCCGGGCTGCTTACAACTGTCTGACCTGGTTGTATGTTTACTTTTACATCTTGGTTCAAAAGGTTTGTTGACCTTGTCACCAAACACAGATGTACAGGGTATAAAATTCAAACGGCTGAGATCACACAAACTAGGTTAATGGATGAGGGGGAAAGAGCCTAGCGCAGACAACGCGCCTGCCTTATTGAAAATGAAATATTGCTTTTTAGAGACAGATAGATATAATCACCACTGGGGTTTTTATTTTTTACTATATAATGAAAAAAGTACCGTAATTTGAAAAAAAAAAGTTTTCCCTACCTTTTATATATTAAACATTTATTCTTACCCATATTTTTGGCAAAATATAAAAGATGGGGTCATGTTGGATAAATAGACACCAAACATGTCAAGCCTTCAAATTGCGCGCACCCAGAAAATCGCAAAAAACTATCACATTGAAAATTGGCCACAGGCGACGCTTTAAACTCTTTTACTGCTCATCAGTTTAGTGTTATCAGTAATTAATAGCCCTAAAATTATTGCTCTCACTGCGTTTGTGGTGATATGTAAAAAATGCGGGAACCATACGTGCAATCGTCGTTTTCACACGTAGGCGCACCTGGCACATGTTTGTATGTGGGGTTTGGGGAACTTTAATTTTTTTTTTTTTTTTTTTACTCCATATTATTATTTTATTTTATTTTTTTTACTCTGTCGGGGGTTCCCTCTTCCTGTTCTGGTGGCAATTCAAAATTTTGCATTTCAGAATGACAAACAGGTGGGAAATTTCCCTAGTGGGAAAACTAAAATTTCCCAGCACACTTACCAGCTAGCCTGCAACAAACAAAACTGATTTCACTGTCAGAAGTTGTAACCCTTTCCCACTTTTTGCAAATCAAAAAAAAAACGTTTTGCCTTATAATACACTTTTAGGGCACATTCGCACCATAAGGTGGTGAGCTGCAAGAGCACAACATTTTTATCCGGATGACCACCGGGGGACTACTGCTACAAAATGTTTTTGACAACTTCTGAAGATAAAATTTGGATGTAGTTCATAATGTGACTTCTGTTGTGTGCTTTGGACGTTTTGTTAACCTGTAATATAATGCAATTTTGCTTTGAAACTAAAGTGTGAATACAAGAGGCACTTTTTATTATCTTCTTAAAGGAGAACTATGGGGTTAGGGCTTTTCCCCATAGTTCTCCTTAGGGTAACGGGAGGATACAAACTAGCGTCCTCCCGTCACCCTAAGCTCAGTATACCGTGAGCTACAGCTCGCGGTATACTGAGACGCCGCAATATACCGAGAGCTACAGCTCGCGGTATACTGAGACGCCTCAGCTGAAGCGGATCCTGACATTTATGTCTGGATCCGCCCAGCTGCGTGAGTGACAGCTGGCTCTGCCTATCTAGAGGCAGACCCAGGCTTATCCGCCCCCCCCCCCGTCCGTTCCGTCAGTCAGCGCTGGAGGATCGGGGCGGGGAGGGGGGAATCCAGCCCCTCCCCTTCACGGCAGAGAGCTGTGACAGGATCGAGAAGTGAGCGAACGCCGGTATGTGTTCACTCACCTCCCTATCTACTGAGCCGACCTGTGACAGTTTCATTGTCACAGGTCGGCTAGAACTATGAGGTGAGTGATGAGCACTCACCTCATAGTTCTCCTTTAATTGTAAACTGAACAGGAAGGGGATATAATAGGAATGGCACACCTTATGCCTTGCATTTAGTTTCACTTGGTGCTAGGAATTATTTTTATTTACATATAATTCACACACTATACTGTATATATTTAATTTTGTTTGATCTGTTACATGTTTAAGTCTGTATGCAATTACATGAGGTTTCTAACACAGTATAAGCTTCCCTTCATAAAATACATTAATAAGTCGACACTCCCAAGGATTATGCTATCTGTAGCATAGCAAGGGGTGTATTAAAATGTTCTGTCCTTTCAAGTTCTTATCGTTTACATTTCATATTTCACGTCAACATTTAAAAAAAACCTTTTGTAATGCATTTGCACATGTGTTTTTCGTGCATATTTAATGCCTCAGTGTCTTTAGCCAGTGAAAAGTACAAAATTGCACACAAAATGTGTTTGTGTGTGATACATTTTATATATATACAGGTGAAACTCGAATAATTAGAATATCGTGCAAAAGTTATTGCAGTAAGTGCTGCAAAAGGGGCCCAAACCAAGTACTGAGTACATATGCATGCTTGTACTTTTCAGAGGTCCGATATTGTTCTATGTACAATCCTTGTTTTATTGATTGCATGTAATATTCTACTTTTTTTGAGGTTGTGGATTTGGGGTTTTTATGAGCTGTAAGCCATAATCATCACAATTATGACAAATCACGGCTTGAATGATCTTGCTTTGCATGTAATGAGTCTATCTCATATATTAGTTTCACCTTTTAAGTTGCATTAGTGAAAAAAAATGAACTTTGCACGATATTCTAATTATTCGAGTTTCACCTGTATATAAAACGCACAATTTTCTTTCTCAATTGTGTTGGCTGAATTATTATTTTTAACCTCTTGGGTTGGGTTTCATCTGGTGATTTGGCCAGTAAGAAAATTCCTGTCTTAGGGTACCAACACACCTTGCGATAATCGCGGGAAATCCCGCGATCGTACGATTATCGTAAGGTGTATGGAAGCTGTGCGACCTCTACTACTGTAAGGTCGCACAACTTTTATCTTACCAACATGTTCGAAAACCCGCAGAGAATCATACGATTTTCGGCGGATGTGTAGCATGTTCGTAAGATAAAAGACGGACGGGCCTGTGTGCGCAAGCGCACATTGCCCGTTCGGCATTGCGGTCATCGGAAGTACGATCTGCCTGTCCAAGATAGGCAGATCATACGTTTTTAAAATTACCTTACAACCATTGCAAGACAAAAGTCTTGCGATGGTTGTAAGGTGTGTGCCCAGCATTAGGGTGTCTCCGCTCTATGGAGGAGTAATGGAGCCACACTTGGACAGCAGCATTGACAACCTGTGAAGAGGGTAGTGTGAAGCTGCCCACACACCTTACAATTTATCTGCAGATGTTCTGTGGTCAGATGGAAAAAGTGCAACAGATTGGCCCAGGTGGAGATTACTCCATCCACACACTTAAGTGTAGATGGAGGAATCTGTTGCACCTTTTCCATCTGACCACAGAAAATCTGCAGATAAATTGTAAGGTGTGTGGGCAGCTTAGATGTACTAGCAGATTTTGACCAACAAATTAACACTTTTTAAGCAGTTGTAGTAAAAATCAAAGTTTTACAAATTTGATTCTGCAAGAAACAGGAAATGTTATTGTATGTGTGCAATCTATATGCTGGTGCGTACAATGTTTACATGATACAGCAAGGAACTTGTTGGGATCCATACATATAGTTTCATAGAAATGTTTTAATTTGTAAAGCAGTCTCCTGAAGTCTGTCAGGAAAACTTGCAGTTTCTCAGTTTGGTGTGGATTTGTTTTAATTGTAACTCTTTAGAAGACAAATTCATGTTTGGAGGGAATGTGGTTGATTAGTCTACATAAAGCAGACACAAAATGGTGTCCAGAAATGCATTGTTGGTCTTTGTCCTACTGCATTTCCATACACTCCTGGTCACACCATTAATGGAAATGTTTCATTCCCATGATGTGTCTTAAATACTGTTGCTGAGTGTTCTCAGTGCTCGAAAGTAAAGGTCCACATGAGCATGATTAGGCGTTTCACTGAAGGAGAAACCATCAGCTTTGATTTGGTCACAAAGAGGAAAAACATCACCCTTGTTTCAAGTATGTCTGTTACTGATCTAGGAAATTGACCTCTTACTATTCACCGTTCTGCTTTTTGTTTATTGTCTGCAAAAAGGATTTTTCCTCTAAGGATTTCCTGACTAATCTTAAGATACTGGAACAATCAAAGGATAATTTCTGTTTTCACAGATGACCAGTAGGACTGACGTTAAATCTGTTGTTAAAATAGCCACTGAAATTCTATTTCCATTGTGACATATTCTTTTGGGTACCTGATTTATCTGCCATGACTTAAGCAGCTAACAAAGGGAGAAGGCTTTAAATTCCATGAAATTTGTATGTATCAATCAATTTAAAAGCCCCATCATAGTTTTCATTCAGTAGGGCTAAATGGCTACCCATGGGCATGGTGATTTCCCCTGAGAAATGCAGCGAGTACTGAACATGCATTTGATGAATGTGAAGAAATAGGCAGCATTTTTAATAGATGAAATGTCTTTATTGTACAGTTCTACAAATGTTGGCAGACATTTCGTTCTAGTAAAACCACTTTTAAATTGTATTGTAATATAAATCTGCTTTCTAGGTATCTCCGGCAGTGTATTGAACCTCCTGCGGAAGCATCTCATCAATAATAATCGTTTCGTACATTAAAATGCTGTCAGATTTGACACACTTTATGTGAGTCCTGTTGTGGCCCCAGTTTAGAATTTCAAAGTCTTGCAAATAATCATTTTTATCTACATTTTGGTACTGGAAACTTCTGTTGGTATGCAATAAAATAAACTTGTGCTAAGAACTGTGTAGACTTCCATTGGTAAAGGCGTGTCTTTTTTTCAACCTGACTAACTAAGTAAACTGCTCTTAAATTGACAGTTGCCGTCTGTCGGTTTCTAGTTTTGTTTTTTGGGGTTTTTTTTTTAAGGTTATAGTACATTTTTATTTATTTTTTGTTTATAATCTTTTACATTGTTTAATGTGTTGTATGTATGGAATCTTTTAAAAATGAAAAACAGAGAATAAAAGATTCCCAGAGCAACATGAGTTATCCAAAGAGACATTGAAGCATTTCATTTCCAAAGTTCCGGGTTAAGAGGAGGGGTCCCGAGGCCACTGAGGGCAGGGCAGCGATAGGCTGCTGCACCTGCCTGTCGATACTGAGAGACGGGAGGAGGCGGGAACACTGGTATTGCTTGTTGAGTGTGATGCGTGTCAGTGGACGCACACAGTATGGCTCAATTCACATCCAGAAGCCCACATGCATGGGTGCCTTTTGCAACCTGCTAGGCATAGCAGACATCCGTAAACAAGAGGGGAGAGGCCGCGGTACATCCAGTGAAAAAAAAAATGGAATTGGCAATATTAAAAAAAAAAAAGTACTCAAGTACAAGTTATACATTTGACTTTCTAACAAGTTATCAAATATGCAAGCTTTCAGGATGACCTGTATCTTTCTTCAGGCTCCCCGGTGAAAAGAACTTTAAAACTGGTAGTGTTGCATTTCTAACTTGCCTGAATATGAAATTTCAATATTTTCTTGCAGTGTAAGGATTGCTATGGACATGATTTGTTAGTGCTGACTTCAGCAGACCTGTAGTATAATGGGTTTACTTATGCACTGCAAAAGATAAAGCTTTCTGCACAGTAAAGCAACCTCAAGAACCTCCATTTGTGTACATTAGTAATTTATAGCCAGCAACTGGGGAAAATGTGGAAACCCAGTAACGACACAGGAGCTCACTAGGCTATTGTGTAACCTGCTTCAGTCAGATGTCCAAGAAATGTTACACATAATTTCAAAGTATTTAATATATTTCCTGTATGTAGGTTGTTGCGTTATTAAGGCTAAGATACTTGGTCAGCCATTATTTTTAATTTCAATCGTTTTTATTGAGCATTTTTATGAAGAAAAATCACAAAAGTAACAGAACCACAATACATGTTCGGTCAGAGACATCACGACTGAGCAACAACAGCCATTATTTTTAATAGGTTTTAGCGTTGGTATGATAGTAAAGTAAACAAACCTGGCAACACATATTTTCCTAAACTTCGAGGTTCTCTTGTATCTTGAGTTTATCCTACTTTCTGCGTTTATATCGCTTTTAGTGGAACAAGTTATTGCTGTGGAATGTACAGAATGTTAGCCAGCATGTTAATCTCTCCTGTTTTTTTTTTCTGTGCTATTTCTCCTTCCCATCTAGAAGAGACTTGCTGCTTTTGTCCTTCGTATTAAACGTTTAAACTATTTGTGCATTATTTGCAACAAGGCTGTCCTTTTTAAAGGGTTTTTCCACTTTTGCAGTCATATGTGAGAGGATCTCACTATTCAGTATGTTTGTGTTCCCATTCACACAGCATACTTAAAAATATATATTTCTTACCTTTTTTAGATGTTTCTTTGAAGCAGGCCTTTGGGAAGACTGCACGTTATGATAACTTCAAAAGTAAGTGTGTCCTCTAAGTGGGAACAGAGTTGCTTATCATTAACATACAATACTGCCAATCCTTTAACCCTTTGTTAGAACTAGATCTAGTTTACAGCTCATGAGATCTGCCAGCATAGCACAGACAAGGTTATTGAAAGTAAACATAACTTCCCAAAGCCCCCTCCTTAACATTGCAAAGGTGGGAAAGCTAGGTAGGATTTTTTTTAAGCAAGTAAAAAGCACCTAGAAATGTAATCAGCAATTTTTTTTTCTTTTTAAGTTATGCTATGAGAACAGGAATATACAACAAGTATGAAGGTGTTATCCTAATGTGTCGGCAAAAGTGGAAGTACACTTTGACCCTTTCACTGGCAAGCTCTCAAGCTTTTAACCTCAGCTGGCAGTGCCAATTATGTAATTTTTCCACTTTTTTTATTTACAGGTGAAACTCGAATAATTAGAATATCGTACAAAAGTTCATTTATTTCACTAATGCAACATAAAAGGTGAAACTAATATATGAGATAGACTCATTACATGCAAAGCAAGATAGTTCAAGCCGTGATTTGTCATAATTGTGATGATTATGGCTTACAGATCATGAAAACCCCAAGAACCCCAAATTCACAACCTCAAAAAAGTAGATTATTACATGCAATCAATAAAACAAGGATTGTACATAGAACAATATCGGACCTCTGAAAAGTACAAGCATGCATATGTACTCAGTACTTGGTTTGGGCCCCTTTTGCAGCACTTACTGCCATTACTTTTGCACGATATTCTAATTATTCAAGTTTCACCTGTATATACAGTATATTTTCATGCAGCTTTTAGCGTTTGTAAAAGACCCCCCAAACCATATATTTTCTGAAAGCACTGGCGTTAATAAAAAGATGGCGCTACTAATTGTGTAGGTCCTGTGAATTGGGCAAATGTTTACTAAATCAATATTAAACTGATAAAAATACACAAATGGAGAAAAGCACACTAAAATCAGTATCCATACTAAACGGACCCCTAACATTTCCCTTTTTTAAATAGAAAAAGAAATTGAGGACAATCCTTTTTTTTTTCTTCCTGCTGCCTCAGCACTGAATTAATGTAACGCTCTCGGAGGCTTCCCATTCATTCACATACTGGAGATAATAAATGTTTACGATCAACCAGTTATAAATGGGTAGAAGCCTCTTTACTTAGCTGCGTCTAACCATTCAGAAACTCATGAATGAACAGGAAGTGATGTAAAGCACTTCCTGTTCATTAATAACTGGGGACACATAGTACTATGTGTCCTCAGTTGTTTACAAAGATTGGAGTTATCAGCGATCACACCAGTGTTCTGCACACAGAGGGTTGGTAAATATTATGCATATTTACTGATCCTCCGCTGTCCGCCTTTAAACTGACAGGAAGACAATGTTTCATCTTTCTCTTTTCACTTGTTTCCAGCTCCTCTCTCCTCCCCACTTTGCCACTCCGACAGCTGCGGCTCTCTAAAGCGACCATGAGTTTATAGCAGAAGGGTGAAAATCCACCTACATATGGCATACTGACGTAGCCAGCTGCAAGCGGTTGTGTTTCGCCATATGCCATATGTTGTGGCAGCAAATGGGTTAAGGGGTAAGTTTTTTTGTTTGTTTTTTTTTTAGCAAAATAATCTTGTGTAGCTATTTTTAATTTGCCGTTTACAAAATGCACCTTTCTTGTTCCTTCTTCAGCTAGCTGTAATGATGATCTAAATTTTGGAGAACAATGGACTCCAATTTAATACAAATTAGCAAACTAAACATGAGTTTGTAGTCCATCTTGGGAGGAGCTTGGAGCGGTGGCTACTTTACAACACACAAAGGGATCATGGGGAACAAGAGTAGCCACCCTCCAGAAGGAAGGACAGCGTCGGCATGAATTCAGAGGTGATTTGACGATCTACAGCCGAATGATACATAAATAAGATACGTTTTTGTTAATTATTCAAATGTAATTTAAGATTTTACTCCTGAGTTGTTGTTTTTTTTTAGTTTCACTTTATTAGTCCTTGGATGTAGTGGTTACATTGGTTTTTCTTTTTTTAATGTTTTATCCTGGTTATCCTTTGAATAACACTCTTCCTGTTCCATCATGTCTATGTTTATTTCTATCCACGGAGTCAGCCATAGTTTTCACATAAGCTAGACTTCAAACATGCCTGCCTTTGCTCATCTCCATTACATGATGAATGTTTTGGACTAGTAGTATACGCAAGAAGGATATGTTTGCTTGTGTGTACTTTTCAGCTAACCGGAAGTGACAAGGACACAGCATTTCTGGCAAGATCAACAGGTATTTTCTGTACTTGCTGAAAATGGTCTGAAAAAGAAAACAACAGTGTCAACAGTGTGAGCTCCTGGGGTAGTCTGCAAGAATTGAGCTGTTCTTTTTATGACTTACACAGTTGAGGAAGAAGCCACTAATTTAAAGGGGAAGACTCCGATTACATTAAATAAGGTGGACAAGTAAATTGTACTCAAAGAGGAACTTTACCCATATCTTCAAAAATGACGACAAAGGCACGTTTAGACGTGTGTAGTAATTATAATCTACGAACAGATACTTCTAGATAATTGCCGGCTTTTTATTCTTTGCATACCTTGTTTTTTTCCCCCTAGTCTTCTGACCGTGGACATTTTTACTAAGGGCAGGTTACTAGAGCACCAATTACTTCCTGGAACTCTGGCACACGTGACTAGAACATGTGACCATGCACATCATCTCAGGGGAGGATAATGCCTTTCCCTGAGATCTCGTGAGATTACAGAAGAGATTTCCCAGCCATGTTCTGCTGATATAACCTTCCCAAGATACAATGCTACATCACTTGTGCCAAAGTAGACCAGGAAGTAGAAAACAAATTCTAAGTAAATAAAAAATAAGTTTATTTAGCTAATGAATATGAGATGATTTCATATCAGCATGCAGAGCTGTATGCTGATGTGATTTTTAGTCAAAGGGGGTAAAGGTCCACTTTTTAAGTCTCTTGGTTCACACTCAGCGTTTTGTAGCGCTTTTTCTGCCCTAGAAAACACTCCAAAAATTTGCCCCCAAAAAATCCCATTTATTTCTATGGCCCTGTTCACATCTGAGCGTTTTGTCGCAATAAACAAAAGGCCTGTCGCTGTAAAAAGTACAGGAGTTTTTTTCCCCCCGGCATATTACAGCTCATTTTTGCCCCGTAGCCTCAATAGGAAACACTTGAAAATGCGCGTTTGTGTGAGACGCGCGTAAAAAGTGCATAAAAATGCTGATGCTGAGGTGTGATTTTTGTGATGTTTCCAAAAATGACTGTGTTGTGTGTGTGTCTTGCCCCATTTATGACTTTCTTCACTATTATCAAGTTATATTTCCTTCAATGGGCCAGCTATCAATGCATCTCTAAAGTAATGTTTACAGTCTTATCTGAAATGGGTGCCTTTAAGTACAGTTATCTACTTTCATATGAATGGGACGTTCCATATATATCTGGTAATGAGGAAAAAAAGCTTTGTTGTGGCATAGTTAATACTAAAAGTTAGAATTGAACATGTAAACAGGAAATTTAATGTCAAATGTAAGATGAGAGGTGTTCTTTTGACTTCTTAAATGTGCTGTTAGAAGAGTGGAAGCTTTTTTTTCCTCTTTTTAGTCCTAGACACATTTTGTAGTCCTATTTAACCAGTTCTTCACCAACAGGAGAAGTCAAGTAGCTACAGAACCATTGGACAAGTAGTGGTTCCACAGAAATCAATGATCTTTGTGTTGTCACTGGCTGGTTGTGTAAAGTAGCATTATTGGTTACTTACTGCACAAATATAAAGGATTATTGTGACAGCACCATTTCGTAGATTGTTTGGCAGATGCATGGGTGTCACAAATGAAAAGCACTTAAAGGAGAACTATCATGTGAGTGATTTTTCGCTCGCTCACTTTCCAATCATCTCCCTGCAGAGAGTGGTGAGCTTTCAGTCACCGCTCCCCGCAGTGATTCCCCCCTCCCCTCTCGGTCGGATCCTCCAGTGCTGACTGGAGGAACGAACGGGGGAGTGGGCGGTCACATCTGGCTCTGCCTCTAGATAGATTGACAGTGACAGTGAGCTCTGCCTATCAGCTAGCTGGGTGGATCTCAACAGTATTGTCAGGATCCGTCTCTGCTGCGACGCTCTCGGTATATAGCGAGCCATAACACTCTAAATACTGAGCTTTGGATCATGATTGGAGGTTAGTATATGTCCTCCCGTGAACCTTAAGAGAACTATGGGATAAAAAGTTTACCCCATAGTTCTCTGTTAAGTAATCCCTGATTGTCTACAATTTTTTATTTTTTTTTAACCTTTTCTAAAACTGATTGTACCCCTATTGTTTTAAAGGAGAACTATGAGGCGAGTGATTTTCACTCAACCTCATAGTTCGAGCCGACGTGTGACAATGCAACTGTCGTACGTCGGCTCAATAGATCAGGAAGTGAGCGAACACATACCATCGCTCGCTTACTTCTCGATCCTGTCCCTGCAGAGAGCCGTGGCTGTCACTTATGGCTCCCTGCAAGGATTCCCCCCCCTCCCCGCTCCGATCCTCCAGCGCTGACTGGCGGAACGGACGGGGTAGAGGGCGGGCACAGCTGGCTCTGCCTCTAGATAGGCAGAGCCAGCTGTCAATCACGCAGCTGGGTGGATCTCGACAGTAATGTCGGGATCTGTCCCGGCTGCGGCGGTCTCAGTATACTGAGACTTTGGTTCACGGGAGGACGCTAGTTTATGTCCTCCCGTGACCCTGAGGAGAACTATGGGGAAAAACTTGAAGCAGAGATCTGCTTTATCAGCTTCTTCTCTCTGGCTTCTCTCACCTGACAGGTGAATGCGGAAGTGATGTAATACACATCACTTCTGCATTCACAGCCCGGACGGGGATCAGCAAGGAGCTGATCTCCCGTCCTCCTCCTCCTGACGCCCTCGGAGCCGGTCCCGGGATCCAAGATGGGGCAGCGGTAACGGGTGTGTGCATTGAACGGGTCTTTTCTGCCCGTGCGTGCCCGCTAGGGGGCGCGCGCGAGCAGAAAAAAATTGCCGTCTGGAGACGGCAACCCGCAGATGCAGCAGTGCCGTCCGTCCGTTTTTTTACTACGGGCGGACGGCAAGAGGTTAATGGGGTGATGCAGATGTTTTGGATCAAGAATCTTTAACACAATTCTGCAGTACACCACCCCCATTCACTTCAGGATATTATAAAATGTGAGTTTGCAAATATTATGAATAGCTGTACTTTTACAATTCCATTTTTGTTTTGCAATTAGTTTAACAGCAATACTATAATGTATTGAACTTCTGTATATAAGTAGCTAGTTATTTTGTAAATAAATGATATGTAAATGTAGATCATTTTGGCATCCTGTTTTAATTATTGTTGAACTTGTAAACTTAATTTGGTCTTTCTGATTTTCCCATGGAACATAGGATTTATGTTAGCCATGACATGTTCAAGTGGGACTCCAGCTTGCATAGATAATTTTTAACCTCCAGTGAATGTAGTATGAATAGTTTATAGCTTTGTCAGCAGTTACATGTATGTTTGTAAATATTGCATAAACCAAACCATCTAATATGTAATTGGAGAGACTTTTTTGATACACAAGTGACTTCTGGTTCAAAATGCAAAAATTAATTTGGTAACCAGAACTCCCTGAAGGTTTACAGATGGCTGATAGGGGTTTAGGGGTTTAGGGGTTTCCATTTTCCACAATTTACTATTCCATCCTAAAGGAAAAGAAAATATTTGGCTTTTAGTTATGTGTTCTCATTCCCCAAACTGGAGCTGAAGGGTGCTCTAAGGGCTTCAGTAGACCAAACTAGTATTCACAGGCCTAGATTGAACAGCTGATATTAGTTGCTAGATCCAGCTCTTCTTCCTTCTTTCTTGTTCCTTTTCTTGTACTAATTTGCCATTAGATGGAAAGTTATTTGCATGCAGTCCCTAACAGCAGCCAACATTAAAACAAATAGCCATACAATTTTAAAATTAAACTCTTTACGAATCCCCATCTGAGATGTGGCTTCGTGTTTGATGTTCCATTCTACTGCATCCACCATATTCAACAGAAGATCGTTAAACGTTTGATAAGACTTAAAAGTGTAACAGTATTTCCACACCTCATTGCCATTTGTAAATCTTTGCATTTTCTCCATAAATCAACAAGAATGTTAAAAGAAAGTATTGCACATTTATCTGCATTGCTTGGTAAGGAATACATTTATGTTTCTCAAAGTAGTGATCTTGCTTACACTTAAAAAAACAAGCGACCAAAGCAGAAAAAAAAAAAATCAAAAGGTTAAATTATAATAATGCAGAAAAAGAAAAGTATATGAGGAATGGCAGTCATGTTACTGTAGTCTGTAATATTCTGTGTCTGAACCATGGGGTTATTATTATCGTTTAGCCTTACATCTCAGAATGCGCCACTTTTTATCTGATGTATTTAGTATTCTTCCTGTGAGAGGAGAAGTATTAGGCATTTAAGCCCCATAGAGGCCATTTGTTCTCCTGCCTGGGATCAATGCTAAACAGACATTCAAATAACTGTGATGCAGTCCTGACCACATGATTGTTATATGAAAGAAAACTAAAGGATTTATTAATCACTCTTTATTTTTATTGTACATTCCGGGACACAGGATAGTGTTCTAAAACAATTGGTTCTACTGCACCTTCCGGATAATTGTGCACTAGCAAAGCAAAGTTGTAGGTATATAACCCCTTCCACTCCCAGCATGCCTCGGTTTTTTGCTTGGGTCCTTAGGCAAACTGACATCTCTCGGAGAAGCAAATCGTTTTTATCTATTATCAAGACTTTTTTTCATCAATAATTGTGTCTGCAGAGCCAGTGAAGCACGCATCTTCTTGGAGATTTGGGGTCAGCCTGTATTTAGTGCTCATCTGTGCACATAGTGCAGTGCATTGAGTTGGCCATTCTACAGGTCCCAGGCAGAGGTCCACCTGTCTTGTGGAACTCAGTCCCTGAAGATCTCTTAGGGGTATGCCTATCAGATAAGTAAAGATTAGTGCATAGGGCTTGTCCCTAACACGCTGTCTATCTGCCTGGGGGCATCTGCAGAAATGAAAATAGCTGCACTAAGTAAGGGCTTTTGTCCTTTAGTAGCCCAGGCAATCTGCTCCGGCCCCCTAGGGGTTTAACTGCAGAGCGCCAGCTGCGACACATTTACTTGCTGGCAGGGTGGTGGTGGAAGATTTCTGTTGAATTTGGAGCCGCTTTAGCCAGGGTGCTGTCACTGAGCCTGTGCCACCCTCTCCTAGGTGGGGCTCACTGCACATTTTTGTGCCATTTTGGAATACTTGTGAGGCTCAGTCTCTCATTCCTTCTCACCTGCAACCCTCTGGGATATTTCTTCTGCCTTCATAGTCACAGTCGGCATTAACCACTTCTGCCCTTAGAGAATTCTGATGAGGTGAGGCCATAGGGGTCCTGCCAACTCACATTTGGCTATATTAAAAAAAAAAATTAAAAATCAGCTGGTGTCTGCAGCATTTCCCTGAGGGTTTTGATGATGAAAGTCCAGACCACTACCCCCAACCCAAGTTGCAGCCATCTATAGGGGCCTCCTTAACCTCTTCTGGCATGGCCCACTCCTATTGCATGTTGAGCGAGGAATATTGTACTATCCTGTTGTAAACCTAGCCATTTCCTATCTCAGCAAGACCCTGTTGAGGATATCTGGGTGTTTTAAAGACCTTGTGGTAAACAATTGGAAGCCATTTTAAAAGTTTTGTGCTCCCGTGTAGACCCTGCTGTCTGGTTGAAGGTCGTGTCTCAGTATTCTGGTTCTATACTGATGGATCCTTTTTTCCTCCTAACATCTGGAGCTTCTGCCTGTGGCCCTGTGCTGCTGTGTCTATATGATAGCAGAGACAGTCCGCCAAAATGTCCAAAAATAGGCCTCACTTTAGTGCATATGTGGAAAAACCTTTTGGCATAAATGTTGATCTGTGGATCTCTAGTGCAAGAAGCGTGTCTTGAGGATGCCTTTCTCAACTCCTTTTTGGCAAATCATGAGGGTATATAGTACCATTTGTGCCCCCCAAAAAAGGAGGCGAAAACTCTGAAGGCTTAAACATCTGCTCCTGAAACAAACGAGAACAACAAAAAAGAAAATGTTTCTTTCAAGCAAGTCCAGGGCCAAGCTGGGAGCCCTGTTCCGCTATAAGCCCTGGACCCCCAAATCCATTTAATTCAGAGGGGGCATCCCCACTTTTAGACATTTGTTCTCAGGACATTTCAGACGCTTGGGTCTGGAATGTTGTCTCTGGAGGCTACAAACTAAAATTTAGATCCTTGATCCAGAGTCTAAAATATTGAAGGTATACTCAATCCTTCAGCAGTAACCGCTCATCTCTCTTCCCCTCCGCTCTGGCTGTGGTATGTCCCTTGTATGAAATGTGAGGATGTCAGTGGGGCTTAGACCACCGAAGCCTGGGGGAGAAGAGGCTACGGGGACCTGTCTAGCAGCCAGATGAGATCGAAGATGGGGTGTGTATATTTATTATTCGACCCTAGACCAAAGCAAGCACCTAATTGCACGTTAATTTGTAATTTGCCCGGCGTTGTTCTTTAATATGCCAATAATTTGGTGTCTATCTCCTTTTCTTGGTGATTTTTTTTTTTTTCTTAATATTTAACTTGGAATAAATCCTGACTTGCTTAGCCAAGAACCAGCCAAGGTAACTTGCTACTAATTGGCATGTGAATTTTGAGGAGTTTATAGTGGCAGTGTTTGGTAGTAATAGTAATGCCAAGTTTGGATTGCTCCCTTGGCACTCCTGGATGCTGTGCACCTCAACGTATAACATTGCCCCAGCCTTTTTTTAGACACAAGACAAGTCTAGGCTCCAAGTCTTTTATATGTTTGTTACATTTCCACAGATTTAAATATACAGCATGCACTGTTTGCTTTAGGTGCTAGTTATGCTTCAGCTAGAGGTTTATATATGCTCGGAAGTGTACACTAGTCCAGTGGCCCTTTTTAAATGGGTACACATGCAGTGTAATTTGTTGGTTTAACAACATTGTAATATTTCAGAACGTGTCAGTAGAACCATTAGCTAACACATTAACCAGAATTAAAATGTAACTACACAACATACTTACAAGAAATTGTATCGCCAGCTCTTCACCAGTTGAGTGATTGATCCAGGGAATTAACCTGATTGCCATTTATGGTGCCTGACAGAGGGGGTTAAGTTGGCAGCTGTCTCACAGGGATTTGTTTTTGCTATGCTGTTGATAATCACCACTTCAAGCTATAAGAATAGGATGAACTTGATTGTGGTGTGTGTGTGTGTGTGTGTGTGTGTGTTTTTTTCTTTTCTTTCTTTTACCTTGCTATATTGTATACCTGTGTAAACAAGCAGCCCTACATTTCCAGTTCTAGCTGATTTTCTTGTCCGAGTCTATGTGCAAAGTGCAGTAACCATAGCAACCAATCATTATTCATCACTACTGATTTGACTCCAGTAAGACTTGAATGGTTGCTATGCATTACTGCGCTGTGTACATTGTACTTCTCACTGGTTTTTTGATTATTGAAAAAGTTGACAACTTTTTCAATAATCGATTATAATCGATTATGTCGATTAGTTGTTGCAGCCCTAGTTTTAATAGGCCCGATTTGTCTATATATCTCATATTTTTAAACCACCAAACGTAAAACCCAGTAGCCAAGCGTGGACTGTGTAAGTGAAGTGTCCCAAAGGACAAGTGGGAATTTCTGGGATAGAGCATTCTACTTCCCATGTTCCGTTTTCTATTTCAGGCAATAATGTGAGAATAAACAAATAGCTGCAGTACAAACAAATTGATCTTTTTGGTCTTCTCAAATGTTTGGGTATAGAATAAGCACTGTAGCCTTTTATTGCTAATTTGTTGTCCTGCTGTGCTTTTCAGTAGTGTTAAAACCTGTGTCCCCTGGATATTTTTTTATGGCTTGATGTCCAAGTTTACTCTCTGAATATTTCACATTTTTTCTTCACATTTTTACAATACAGGGTGCTACAACTTAATTTATTATTAGATATTAACATTTTACTTGGTGTTTCCAAGATCTGCAATCATGGGTATTCGGTAAAGCAAGCTGTTCTTTCAATATCCAGCATTGCTTGCAGTCCTTGGGCTGTTTCTGATATCCTACTGAGTGATGGGCATCTTAGGCAAGGTTGTCACTAGTGCACGGAGAGGTTTTAAAATTTCCCCATGAGAAGGGCCAATCTTTCTGACTTCTATGGAAAAGAGTGAAGGATTTGTAACATAGATCAACACCTGCATTATCTTTGCTTTGTTTCTATATAAATGCATGTTGATGTATCTTGCATAGAATTTCATACTTCAGGATTAGGATTTTAAGTTATACTTGTATATTTTAGTGACCTACATTCATATGTTTAGCTCAGTGTTTTAGTTTTTAAATGTTTAATGCTGTACTTGTAGTTACCTTTCTGATGAGTTTTGGGTTGCAGATTCTGCTGGCGATTCTGTAATCCGTTTCAGTACGGATTAGTTATAATGTTTTTCTATCCTGTCTCTGTTAATTTGCTAGTCTGTGCTCAATACCATATGGAGCAGCCAGAACAATGGAATTATGTTCCATACTTCTCCAAGACTGAACCTGTGTTTATATTGCACATTTTAAATCTCTTTATCTTTAAAGCAGGAGACCATAATGCCCTCCCAAAGCTTCTTCATGGCACAAACTGTAAACCTGCTTCACTGCCATTTTTAGTTTGCAAGTTGTTCTTAGAATTGTTGTATGCCTTTTAAGATTATTGCTTATTTCTAATGTTTATTTTTTGCCATGTTTCTCTTTCCTTTCATTTTCTGCCCTTCAGACACAACATTAAGTGAGAAGATGCCTTGGCAAATTAAGGCCTCGTTCACACCATCCTGAGTACGTTGCGGCCTGATTTGTGGCCGGAACGCACTGGATCGCATTGAGGCCCACTCAGTTTTTTTATGGGGCGGGAGGGGGCGTGTCGCTGCATTGAAGTGAATGGCACCTCTGGCCGCAATGCGATCGGCCACACGGGAACGCCAGCTACATCAATGCCTGCGGTCCGGTCAGAAAAAATGCTGCAAGCACTATTTTTTCTGACCGGACGCAGGCATTGATGTGCCTTGCGTGCTCATGCGGTGCCGTTCACTTCAATGAACCGCCACGCCCCCTCCTAGCCACAATTGGGCCAGAACGCACTGAGGATGGTGTGAACAAGGCCTGACGGAAATGCTATTTTTAAATAGTTGTCACTGAAACAGTGTCCCCCATTGGATGATTTCCTCTCTGTTCCCATACTGGTGAATTTTAGATTTTCCCACACTTTTGGCTCCAGTAATAGTGGTCAACAGGACAAATAGTATGGGTAAATCTCCCTAGCTGGGACACAGATGGCAATAAAAACATGGCAAAAGTTCTGATCCCTCAATAGTATGTGTGTGTGTATGTGTGTGTGTATATATATATATACACCCCAGCAGTAATTGATCTCCTACGGCGAAGTCCAGCACAGCAGTTGCATGGTATTCGGTGGCTATATTTGAAGTGACATGTTATCTGTGCCATTTTTCCTAATCCAAATTTTAAATCTTAATAGCCTGCATTAATCTGCAATGGCCCAGGGCAGAGAAAGCGTGTTTCCCAAATTTGTTATACATTTTTTAGGCCTTTTTTTATTTTCACCACTTTTTAACTATTGTGTTTCTTAAGTATCTGGTCTGCCAAGAAATGTGGCTCAGATTGTTACAATACAATTAGCAGGAGCAGATGGCCTTCAATCCACTTGGAAAGCTTTCAGCCTGTTTCCCGAAGTTTGAAGGCCATAGGTTTGGCTTGTTTGTTTAAACCTATATTCCATCTGTTTGAGAGAGCAGAAACTTCCCTAACACACTTCTGTAAATTTAGAACTTTATTTAAAACCTATAGGGAATACAATGGTTTATTCTAGTTTATTCACAAACATTAATTATTTTGGGACCCAATAATTTCCATGGATGCATTCTACACCTGTTATGAAATCCATGTACTATTACAGTTGATCAGCGTGCACCTTTTCCTAGTTATCTGCTACATGTAGTTATCTGTTAAATGCTCAGCTGGACTTTGATCCCTAGAAAAACAAAACAAAGGTTAAATAGGAATCTGTGCGGGACCAAATGCAATGTTCTGTAGTACAAATAAGTCCGCAGTACTTATCAGTTTTAAACGGCAAATCCAGGAAACCATTTGTGATACTTAGAAAAGTAAATTTTGTACATATGCATCTTATATATACATAATTCTATGTATTGTAGAAAGCAGGAATAGGAAGGCAATTGACCTCCTAGCTTTTGTGTGTTTTTAGAACTCCTCTTACACTTATTTTACAGCAACTGGGATGTTTTCTGTAGCTCTTGGCATTGTGGTAGTTTACTGTATTTTTTCACTTGTATTTTTTAAACTGTAATATCTTAAATATCTTATATCTTTTAACTTGTTACTTAGGGTAGAACATTTTGTTTGCTTTTTATTGCTGTCAACCCTGTCACCAGGGCAGGAAAGAAATGGAAAATCTCTGTAACTAAAACACAAGTTCTCCAGTTCTGATCCACTGCCACCTACAGAAATGTTACCTCTTCGGCGGCATCCCCGGCAGTCCTTTTTTTTTGTTTACTGATAAGAAAGGTAAATTCCCTCCTTAGGTCCCAGTTTGAGTTAACTGGTTTGGTACTCCATACTGTGTTGGTGGTAACTCTGATCTGTGAAACCATGTCAGAATGAATTAAATGTCTTTTAAAAGAATCCTTCCACCTCTGGGGAGGCTTATGGAACAGTTGGAGCAGAGGTCTGGAGCCTTGTGCTTCAACTGTAATGGTTTACTACTAGCCTTCATGTCTCCCTTTATTCCATTGGCCTTTATTCCATTTTAAGGCCAGCCAGGTAAATGTGACAAAAGGAGTCTATAGCCACCTGCTGGCCCGTAATGTAAATATGTACCTGAAAAAAAAATGTAGGCCTTAACATCATAAAGTATATAGACTACACAACACATTACTGTAAAAATGTTCTTCAAGACGAGATATAATTGTGTAACAGTGTAGAATAAAATAGAACACACAGTACTCATTTGCAGGAGCCCACATTTATGCCGTGTGAGAAAATTGGCTTCCTTACATGTATGATGCAATAAATAATTGCATCATCATCATAGCCATGACTAGAATAAAAGCAGTGTATACACATCTTAAAAGCCCAGTATTTACTCTTGTGAGCATTCCTTGTCTTTAGATGTGGCACTGATGCCATCATTTTAATAGTGGTGTTATATGTACAGAATGAGCAGCTTGTCTCACCAGCATTTCCTCAAATTGCAGGCTAAACCTGTAAAAGGAATGCTCATGTTAGCAGATTTTGTACATTCATGTGCAACTTGCAGAAATACATCCCCTGCAAACCTTTCTCCTCTATAGCTCTTTAGTGCATCTTGATCCGTGGCAGCTGCTTTTTTCCTCCTCCAGGGGATTTAGTGCTGAAAAGCAATAATTATGTGGAGTCCAATCAATTGTAAAACTTATGGATGTCATTTAGTTATTTTTAACTATGTACAGGCAGAATGAGCCTGATGTTCATGGTGGCTACACATACTGTATGTAGAATGATTCATGTGTTGTTTCAGTCGGCCCTCTTGTTATTTAATAAAAGAAATGAACAACAGTAGTTAGATAAAGATATGCTGAGTGTTTTAGGTCTCTGATTCTTCTGTTTATAACACTGTGTGTAAGCTTGATGCTTTAAATATATTTGGCTTGCATATACCCTAAAAGGCAAAGCAACCTGATCTGTATGGTTGTTTTACACTTAAGCTGTGCTGCCCCGCATATTAAATCCACAGGTTTCATTTTTGTCTGTATGAATCATGTATGCATGTGTTTTATTTATACATCTGATGTGTGTGTATATAATTTCTTTATATAATCTCCTTTTTATCTATTCGTAGTGGTCATAAAAGCATACTGCACACTGTTCATTAGTGTGTGAGGTATATATGTTTTTACTTTAATATTTCTTGTTAGGCACTCCGTTGTTCTTCTCAATTTGTATTACCTTAGTAGAGTTTCCAGTTCATAAAAACATATTTTGCTTTATTTATTTGGTGTGTGTGTGTGTGTGTGTGTGTGTGTGTGTGTGTGTGTGTGGTTAAAAAAAATAAAAAGTGTGTTTTTTATATATATGTATATTCGGGCTGCAACTAACCGTTATTTTAATAATCGATTAGTTGGCAGGTCAACTAATCGGATAAAAAAAAATACCGTCCTTTATTTAAAGCACACAAGTGGAGTTTTACAAACCAAAATGTATTTCAAAATAAAACTGCGTGCACGCTCTTTTGTAATCGCACCACACTGGATTGCACGGCATTGCAGTACCACACGTTCCAGTGTGGGCAATCACACTGCAGGTTGGGAGTGCGTTTGATGTGCCATTGAAATGAATGGCACTGCATTGCACAATTCCGCAGCAGAATTTCTCTGGCCAAAACCAAAAATTCTTTCTTTCCCAACATTTTCTTTAAAATTTTTTCTGTATTATTTTAGACATTTTAATTAGTTTCATTGATTTTAAATCTGAATTGAAAAAATCTGAGCCAATATAATAAAATAACCAACCTTTTATTTCAAATAACACCAAAATGTAGACAATCGTTGTTTTTTTTAAATCTGTAGGTGTACTCTGCTTGTGTTTCTGTTAGTGTGTGCATGGTCGCAGAGGACTTTTAATCTTCTTTTTTTGGGTATTTTTAATTTCACTTTAACTTTTTCTTTCAAGCCCCCTATGTGATGGCACACTGGAGGTGACAGGTTCTCTTTAAGGTGATATTAGGGGTCTTTTAGACCCCTAGTGTCACCTTTCCACTTAACTGGGGAATGACAGCTGCCTACTGAGGCAGCTGAATGTAAATGCAGCATGCAGTGGCTTGAATCAATAGCCAGCCTGCTATTGGCTATTATACCCGCCTGCTGTCAACTAGCAGAGGCGGGCCCATAGGAGAAAGTTCTCCTTCAGGTCCTCCTCTGCTAATTGACAGCAGGCTGTGGGCAGGTGCAATAGCAAACCTGGCTTTTGCAATTCAAAATAGCTAATAGCAGGCTGGCTATTTCTCCCAGCCGCTAGTTGGGGAATATGACGCCAGCTTTCTACCACTGGCAGAAGAGGGGTTGCAAGAGACGCAGCACAAGTACGGGGGAGTGACAGAGGCATCTGTTTGTTTTTATTATGCATGCACTTCTTGCATAATAAAGCATTATAAATACCACTAAGAACACTGATGTTTTGTGGGCTTTTATGGTTGTTTTTGGTTTTAATTGTTTCAGAAAAATGATGTAGATTTGTTTTTTTTGTTTTTAGATCTCATCCCTGCAGTGATTCTTTCACTACGATTCACAGAAGTGGGTCCAGCACATGTATTGAAATGGATAGATCATTTACGCATTCATCTGTTCAAGGTTAGTTTCTCTTAGATTTGTTTTTGTTCACAAATCTGCATACAAATGTATTAAATAAATAATATGGGTTGCCTGTAGCAACAAGCCAAACTCTTAACTGCCATAATTATAGTCCATGTGCAGTATGTGTTTTATGTACATCTAAGATGTAATTAACTTTGTATTTTTTAATATTGCATTGGGTGTTGAAGGTTATTAGCCTTCCCAGTCCTCTGTGGACTACAGAATATCTCTGCCTGTGTTGTGGAGATGAGAGGGAGGTGTTTGTAGTCCAAGGCAGGAGAGCAGTCTAAGGTGACACACTTCTTAATGGATATAGTACAGTGCATGAGCATTGTCATCCTAGGATAGGAAATATGTTGCTGGCAGTATTCGGCAGGTGAAAATAAAGGGAAAGAAGGCCTGAACAAAGAAAACTAATGCAGTCCACACATATAATGGTAGACTGCAATACATTCTGTTTTTGACTTGGGCTCAGATACACTTTAAGGATTCAAATAAATCAAATCAGTCAACTGCAGGTAGAACAGATTATTTTTTTTAAAAACCTTTGTTTATTGGTTCGGTCTGTCAGACCCGAAGCAGACCTAAGCGATCCGGGATCACGCGGTCCTGCACAATGCAGGCTGCGATTGCCACACAGCCCCATCGATTTCAATGGGGTGACATCCGTGCGGCAATCGCAGAAAAAACGTACATGTTTTTTTTTTTGCGATACACAACGCTGTTTTAATGGCACCCACAGCGCGATGGGTGCACACCTATCTGACTCCTGGCCCGCGCGGCAATCGTGTACAATTCCGCGCGGGCCAGGATTTGGCTAGGCGTGCACCGATCACGCTGTGGGTGCCATTAAAACAGCGTTGTGTATCTGAGGTGTCGCTTAGGTGTGCACCGGCCCTCAATGTTGATGGACCGTGAGCTACTGTTCATAAGAAGGTGAAGTTTCATTTTTTTTTTTTTTGGTTTTAGACCTTTTTAGAACTTCTGTCTTCTCCAAGGCTTCACATGATTTTCCCCATTTAGACTGGGCATGGAAGTTATGTAAAAAGTTATCATAAAAAAGACACGGGTTTAAACTTGAGCGTGTTGCGTTATGATAATAATCATTAACCACCTCCGGGCCGGCCGTAGTAAAAAAACGGCCACCCCGAGCTCTCTAGATCTGAGTGGGCGTCTTTAGACGTCCGCTCAGAGACGGCCCCTCGCGCGCGGGAAACGGCTGAAATGTAAATAGCTCCCCCCCCCCCCCCAAATTTAAAGTTACACCATAAAAAAGAATAAAAAAACAAAATTTTTTTTAAAAGTCCCCACCCATACATGCATGCATGCAAACATGCGTCGGGGGCGCATACATGCAAAAAAGACGATTGGGTAAATAAAAATGAATATCCTCTATTTCCCATGTGCAGCGGGTGTCATTCTAAGCAAGTCATATATATTAGTTGAAGCATATTGTAGCAGTTGCTGTTAGAACAAAACCTGCATCTGTCACAGGTGAGGGCCATACTCCTTCCCCTTCTGTGATCAGATATAATGACGTCTTGTGTATTAGCACAGTTTTCCGAATAACATACAGGCAGTGCTGTTATTGCTCATTAGGAAACCAACGTATTTTGCAATAAAGGTTCTACATAGGGGTGCACCGATACCGTTTTTTTGGTATTGAGTACGAATACCAAAATAGTTTTTTTTTCTTTACTCACCGATACTCGATACTGGAAGTCCCATCAAGGAAGTCGGCGGCGCCCGATAATTCACCGCCTGCTTTCTGATAAGCCGGGAAGCCGTCTCCATGCTCCCTCGTCACCGGGTGATAAGGAAGCATGGATCCGGCTTTTTGGCCAATCAGGAAGCCAGGGGGCGGGTAATGATCCACTGCCCGGCTCCTTGATTGGTCGGGAAGCCGGCTCTATGCTCCCTTGTCACCAAGTGACGAGGAAGCATGGAGCAGGCTTTCAGGCCATTCAGGAAGGCGGACGGTAATGACTCTTATTGCCCCGGCTTCTTGATTGGCCGGGAAGCTGCCAAACAAGGAGCTGGGGGGCGAGTCATTACCCGCCCCCCAGCTTCCTGATGAGCTGGGAAGCCAGCTCCATGCTCCCTGGTGCTGAGGTAGCATGGAGCTGGCTTCCCGGCCTACTGGACAGCCGTGCAGTGTGTACGTTCTGGTATCGGAATATGCATTAGGAGCATTCGGTGCATCCCTAGTCTTATACATATAATTGTAAATATTCAAAAACAGTTTATACATGTGTAGTGTTCTAACCATATCAATATACTGTATAATGGTTTCCTTTTAAAGAAGAACAGTTCTGAATTTTCAAAGTTATCACTTTACGATATTACACTATTATGTTTAGTTGTGTGGTATTATACAGGAGTGTTATATTTGATCTGTATTGCTACTATATATTTTATGTACATAACAGTGGACACAAAGTATTCTTTTTCAGTATGTTAGGTGTTGCAGTCAGCATTTGCAGTAAATAACTGCAGTAAGAATTTAGAATTTTGGGGAGATGTATGTATTGTATTCCTGAAAGTATGTAATGTGAGCTAGAAAGGGTTCGCACAGCTTTCAGCCAAATGTTATTTGCAGAGCTGTCCACAGAATTTCACTAGGAGTGGCATTAGACTCAACTTTTGTACTGTGCGTCTAAACCATAAACAGGAACTAGGAACTCCAATCTGTGTTTTGCACTTCTAACAAGAGCCTAGAAAATTCACAAATGCTCACAAACGGGGTCTTTCACAAACGTTAGCCAGTAGAAAATCAAAACAATGGGGAAAATTGCAAAAATGGTGTGGCCAGCTGAGGTTAAAAATGTTCTGAAGGGTTAAAAGAGAACTATGGCCAAACCCTTTTTTTGGGGGGATGAGGGGAGTGTCTTTTACTAATGTACTCCTGTGACTCAGTCAGCATATAATCAGGAGATTGTTCCCATTTTTCTGTAGAATGTATGCATAAGGTGGCTGTAGAACTTTTATAATGCACGTGTGACAAAACCATTGTCTACTGTGCAGTATAAAAGTTTGTTGATTTTTGTTACTTCAGGCCAATTTTTTTTTTTTTTTTTTAAATCCACTCTTGTGGATTTTATAAACTGGTAATGAGAAAGTTTGCATAGCTCACAATCAGGCTCTGGTATTCACATAGCACATTTTTTAACAATGTGCAAATGTAACCCTACTATTTTTTTCTTTTAAGTCCAATGTGTAAAATCTAAAGTCTGATGGATTGGCAACAGTGATTGCACTATGGCTTTTTAGATGAGGCTTATTTGTGTTTTGTACACTGTTGCAATCAATGTAGGTAATTAAGATGGAAGCAGCATTAAAATGTTTTATCTGGTATACTAGCAGCTGTTGGGTCTTAGGGATATAATCACATTAATGCTCACATTAAGAGGGCATGCTACTATACACTCTGATTAGAGGGGGTTTAGGGAAGGCTGACATGTTGGTATTTACCTACCTGCCCGCAACTATTCACTAACAATCATTATTGTCTGTATGAAGACATTTAAACAAAAAACAAGTGCCAACATATTGTATGTAAATAGTTTGTATATATGTGTTTTACATGAACAAAAAGCTAAGCATTGTAAGTACCCCTATCCTTTATTAAATGGTTTGTCTCAACTTTCTAACTACCTCTTTCACTGGACAGGTCAGTCTGTTAAAGGAAGTTGAAGACTAATAGACTTACTGCCCAAAAAAGGAAACTATACAGCCACCAAATCAAAGGACTGTTACGTATACATTTGTATTTTTGCGTTTCGGTTTAAATACGGTTTAACATCCCTAAACAGGCAGCTTAACAATAATGGTGCCTATTGGCACAGGCCTACTAGTCTTGGTTTAAATGTATCTAAACCTAAAATATATGTATGTGTGTATAGAAAGAGAGATATTTACAGTGATGGATGGCTAAGAGGGGATCCTAAACTTTTACTCGTGTCTCAGGCCTGGTTCACACCTGTACGTTTTGTAGCGCGTTCAACGCTCTACGAACACTCTACAAAACGCTCAAACATGAAAATCCCATTGTTTTCTATGGGTATGGTTCACACCTTGCCGTATTTCAGCCCGTCTGAACGCGCCACAAGACGGCCTACGCCTGAAACGGTACATGAGCTTCTTTGCAGCGTTTTTGTTGCGCGTTTCCATTGGGATACAGCCAAGTAGCCCTCGGAAACGCGCATTTATTGCGTTTCTTTTTTACCGCGAATCGCTGTAAAAACGCGCGTCACGAAACGCGCATATTCGATACGCCTAGGTGTGAACAGAGCCTTAAGGTCAAGCAGCATCAGTGGAGAGGCGATGTGGAGGGGATGCCAGGTAGTTCAATCTTGAGTAACACTGACCTCTAACCTCTACATAGAGACCTATGGCAAGGACTGGAAACAAATCAGAGAGAGAGATTGCAGCATACCAGTCCTTTTAGATTTTTAGATGTAGTAGCTGCTACAGCTAAATCCACATATAAGGGCTGGTAAGTAACGTATTAGAATTTTATTGGGTGTAGATATTCTTTAAGCTGGTATTCGTTCAAGGTGCTCTCTAATCAAAGCTGGAAAATTTGTTTTTAAATGCATTTAGGGGACAAAGCCTACTTGCCCTGGACATAACTTTTTCATCCATGCAGAGCTGTTGTGTAAAGAAAAAATGTTCCCAGCTATAAATAGATTCAAACCTATCTATGGACTTTTGGCTGGGACTGTGATTCGGGAAGCATTGTATTACAATTCCAGTGACCCAAGACTTTTAGAACATTACACTTCCAATAACCCTGTGAGGGTCTCTTGTTGGTGCACTGTATTGCAGAGAACCCACATGGTAAACTGAACTTTTTGGTTTTAGCACATCGGCAGTGTGTGCCGGGTAGCATTAGCAGTTCTCACTTGTCAGAAGTTCCCCTTAAGTTATTGTATCAAAGTTGATCTGTAGAGTTCACAGGTTTCCTTTTGAACCTGTTGTTAATGCCCAACAAAAAATTACATCTGCAACACATCCGTATTCTAACACATTTTGCTTAAAATCAATTGATGTTCTCCATGCAAGGCAGATGGAGAATGCTGAATCCCTCCCCTGATCGAGAGCCTCTACTAATCTTCAGAAAGAGGACAGACTGGTTAGATGCAATATTTAAGGAAATATAGATGCAAGTAAAGGTAAAGCGTGAAGTCCCTTTTTATTAAAAGGAAGTTAGCACTTTTATTTTTCCTGGTAGTTTGCAATTGAATACAGTTCTGCTTTTAATAGGCATACGATGTGAAACATGAAAGCATCAAACCTTCTTAATGGTAAACTGTTATACGTAGTGTTTGGTTTAAAGCTAAGTAAAGGTGTCCACCACTTTATAATGTGTATATTGGGTAATTGAAGACCTAGAGAGGATATGGCTGTTGACCAACTGGAGGTCTTTTTGTAATGAAACTTGTTGCTTTTGAAATGGCCGTATGTGTCCAGAAGGCTTGCAATGTTGCCTTTTCTACACCACTTTATCTTCAAGCAATCTAAAGGGAAAACAGCATTGTGCATCACATTTTGAACACAAGTTTGTAGGATGAAACATTATGAAAGGATAATGATTTGCACTGGAGACTTTATGAAGACCTATTATTTGGAGTATACTTAGAAGCGGTGGAAAACAAGGTGAATTCTGGGAGATATAGTTCTACCTGGCAAACTTCGCTTTCCCACAAGGACTGACTAGCACAGTTCTCTTTAAAAATAAGAGATTCATGAAGGGGGGGGGCGGGGGTTGCGTTGTTACAAGTAGAAAACCCATATTCTTGGCTGCATACATTAGGTTTTATGCTGCTATTTTCAAAATGGCATTCCATTACCCAGAAGTCTTTTTTCTCTTCTTTTAAAGAGGATTGTTTGCATATATTACCCAGAGAGTGTTGCCTGAAGCCCCCTTAGTACTGTATTTGGTACTGCTGATATCCTGAATAACCAGATCTTGTTTTGTTTTCACAAGACCATGCATTTCCATTGTCCAGAGCATGTCTGGCAAGTTCCAATAGGCTGCAAGCATTAGTGAATAAAAACAATCAATGTTTTATTTTATTCATGGGATTACTTGTAGCATAATATGGCTGAAATAATACCTGCCATTCTCCCATGTTTCCAAGCTCTCATCAGATTGGAGTAATTCAACACCACCTGCCATAAGAGAAATATGTTGTCTGTGGCAGTTGACATGCTTTTTCAAATGCAAGATATCACACTTTAATGCAGTCCAAACAGAGAATAAGGATGGTGCAAGTAAAGTCAGCGGGAAATTATCTGCATGTCTCCAAATCCATGGCTCCAAAATCAGTGTAGCCATGTATGAGAGAGCCAGGCAGTTAGTGCTTTCTGGAGACAATGGCTATTTCTCTTCTGGCAGCTTTTCTTTTACTTAGTGACATTAAAGGCAAAAGGTTTTTTCCCCTCCCCCCAATGTTAATGTCAGCACTTACCTTAAATGATGTCTCTTAATCCGATCTTCTTTCCTGATGTTTTCATCTGTCCCTCCAGCGGTGCGGCGGCTCTCCGATCCAGCGCTGACTCCTGTGTCCTTGCTGGCACTTCCGATCCAGCGGTGTCTGCATGCGAGTGCATGCGTCCATAGACTTACCTTGCATCTCTGCTCGTCTCCCGTGCGAAAATCCAAACTGCGCATTGCGCCCGCCCCAAGATGCTTTGCGGCCACCCGAGCAGTTTAGTTTTCTCGGACGGGAGCGCGCAGCGAAGATGGGCTGAGTGTAAACTGCTGTTTAAAGCGGGTTTTAAAAAAACAAAAAACTTTTTGCCTAACTATTAACAAAAATGTAGCTTATTTGTGTATCACTCGGCTGTAGGTCCTCAAATCATCTCTGCATTCATGCTGACACTGTACTTCCTTCCGGAGGGGGCATACTCTTGTTCCCCCATCGCTCACTCCTATGATATATTATAATCTCACATTTAGTATTCTAAGTTGTATTGAGATTGTAGTCAATCACGGGAGCGAGCTTGGAGCAGTGGCTTCTTTACAACACACGCAGGGACTATGGGGAACAAAGTTGCCACCCTCCAGAATAAAGGACAGTGTCAACATGAATTCAGAGATGATTTAAGGATCTACAGCTGATTGATGCACAAATAACATACATATTTGTTCGTACGTAAGCTACTCTGATGCATATGCAACAGTAACTCCTGAGTTTATTGTTGCTTTAATCCACACTTCCACCTAATTGGAAATTGTTAGAAATCTCACCTATTAAAGGTATTATCCAGGGTATCCAAATTTAGTGTTCATTACTAGGTCAAGTTTGCAAGTAGAGATGGGAAAATTGGTTAACTGGGGAATTTGTTACCAAGCTTGCAAATGATGAATCCCTATTCGTGGGATTTATGATTTGCAGTCTGCCACTGGGATATTCTTCACAAACAGCCAACAGGGCTTTAGCTGGATAAAAACTGACTTGCCCAATCAATGTTAAGCTGAAAATCGATGTGCTTATTTTAATCTCTGCATATAAATGTGCACATGTGTATACAAACTATATGGATCGAGCTTTCTGTCAGAGGTTTGGCTAATTTAACATTTGCTTTTCTTATATCTAATCTAATTAAACCTAATGCATTTCTGGAAAACAGATGGCAAGGTTGCATTGGTATTAATTGGTGTCTGTGCTTCTTTGGGTGTCTTGGTTTTTTTTTTCTTCTCCTGATTCCTTCTGCGATAATGGTTTTGGGAAAAAAAAAAGTTTCCAGGCATCTTGTATTCAATCACAGGGTCATTAAGTAATCCATGCTTATTTGTTGTGTAACAGGATTTACTTGTATGGTAGAAACATGGCCTTCTGAATTAAAGAGCCATTGTTAAACCATAAATTAACAGAGCAGCTTTCTTCCTTTAGATGCCAAAAGATGTCTTAGTCATTCTGTGCAGGTGTGTCGGGGTTTGATAATGCTTAGTATGTACTACATCTATTCTTCCATTTTTTCTTTAATTTGTACATTCAACCAAGTAACTCAGACTTTACCCTTATCTTTCAAATGACAACAAACACACTTTTAGAAACGTTTAGTAATGACAATCTACAAACAGATATTTCTAGATAATTGCAGGATTTTTATTTTTTGCACATCTTGTTTTTCTTTTCTTCTCCAGTCTTCTGACAGTGGCCGTTTGAACTAAGGGCAGATTACTAGATCTCCCTTTACTTCCTGAAACTCTGGCACGTGTGACTAGGACATGTGACCATGCACATCATCTCAGGAGAGCAAAATGCCTTTTCTGAGATCTTATGAGATTTCCAAGCAATGCTCTCCTGATGTAACCTTCCCAGGATACAATGCTTGGGCACGATTATATAATTTGTGCCAAAGTGAACCAGGAAGTAGAAAAAAATAAATTGTAAGTAAAATAACAATGTTTGTTTAACTAATGAATGTAAGATGATTTCATATCAGCATGTAGATCTGTATGCTGATGTGATTTTTAGTGAAAGGGGGTAAAGGTCCACTTTAGCTTGGTTTTCATTTGCACAACAGAAGTCCCAGAATTGGGACAGGCCTAATTTGCGTTCCAGCTCTGTAAATGAATAACCATCAGATTTGCAACTACAGAGGACACATTGGGGGAAATGCATGACCGGAAATGGCTGTGCAGTAGCTTAATGGTGTCCCTATACATTGTTTAAGGGTACAGCTAACAGGTCTATCTTCTTTTGAAAATGCTATATTAAATTCAATCAGTGGACACTGTGTACTTTGGAGCTAGAGAGACTGGAAACAACAATCAAAGTGCAGTCGGATGTATTGAGTAAATATTTATGTAGAAGTATTGCATAAGTTATAGTTGTGCCCAGTTAAACTAATTCAGGTACTTATTAATAGCTGTTTTAATATATATTTAAGGATTGTAATAAATACATTTCTGTATGGAGGTCATCTTCAACTCTCTAGCATCTTCCGTCATCTAAAAAATTTTTTTTTTGTTAGATTTTGTTTTTAAATTAATGTAATGCCAGTTACTACTTAATTACAGTAGAAAACCTCTTGTCTCTCTACTTCTAGAGCTGTAAAGAGTTAGATTGCTTTCAGTACAGTATTTATTTTAATACCTATGTTAGCACAGGGTACTACAAGTGTTTGTAAAAGTTGTGATCAGGCCGCTGCTCCAGGGAAAGCCCAACTCTTGTGCCAACTTTACTGTTCCATTTTGATGATACCGTAATGCAAGGCATGGTGGACAGATGTGCTGGATCTTTCAATGCAGAGTTGTGCTGGGAAACTACAAAAATGGTACAATTAGATCACATGACAAAGCACAATGGCTGCATGAAGAAGTGTTCCTGTGCTGTCTTTGCCAACCCGTACATCTGCTCAGCATGCTCACAATACTGGAGGTTCACAGCTAGCCTATAATGTCTTCATGGGGAGTGTGGGGGTTGTGGCTGCTCAGTAATTGCTACTAAATGCATGCTGGCTTTTAGCTTAAAAAAAATCTTCACTGACCGTTTAGGCAAAATTCAACAAGACTACCAGTTTATTTTTGTTTTGTTTTTGTATCGGTGTACCTGGATTAGGCTTGTACCGACTCTCAGAATTGCACTGCAGAAATAAAATAAGATTTATTTACTGAAATAGGAAAAGTTAAGAAAAAGTTGCTTTCCTAGTCAGCTTAGTGAAAAAAAAAAGTTTCCTTCCCTGTGTGTGAGATGGGGGACTGAGAAAAATGTCCATCAGTGAAAAGAACATGTGCTTATTTTGTCTGGTCTGGCAGTGGAAGTTGTGAAAGAGCCTTGAGCAGGACTTTTCCAGGGAGGGGAATGGCTTGGTGGAAACATCACAAGAACGGGAAGAGCCTGCAAGGAAAGGGGCAAGAATTTACTATTCAGTAAGCTTCAAATTATAGCAACTTTGCATGCAACATGCAGCTGCTATGAGATAACCAATTTTTGAAAAAGCACTTGTATGGTTACCACGTGAACTATCCTAATAGACTGTGTGACAGTTTTCTGTTTTATCTTAATACTTTAATCAAGGCACAAAATAATGTAAACATTTGCATAATATATATTTATTATTTATATAGCGCCAACAATTTACACAACGCTTTACATAATTGCACATTCACATCTGTTCCTGCCCTCTTTTAATGTAATCTGCAGAAATCTGACATTCAAAACGTACTTTCCGTTCTCATCTGTTGCTCTGACTATATGCCATTGCTGTTTGTGGGGCTCTGCTTTTGACTTAGTTCATACAGAATATAATGGCTAGTAGAGTACTGGACATGCGCACAAATTTCTGGCATTTCTTGCACTCCATCGTAGTAGGTAGACAGATGTAAACAGCTTTTGGTGTGGCTTTTAACACGGGTATTATTTGATAAAAGTAAATGTTTAACATAAGGGTTGGTTTTGATGGTAATGCTGATTAAACAAAAAAAACGACCTTATGTCCAGCAATCCTGTAGAAGACATGAGAATATTTACATACCAATGTTGACCTTTTGTTTTTTGGATTTCTAGTTGAACAGAAAAGCTAATGATTTACACCAGATTTTGATCAAAGGCCTGCTTTGTGTCCAGGTTTACCACCATGCTATTGCATGTTCTGTCATTGTAGATTGCATTGACTAAGCAAAAAGTAAACCCACCCTAATTAAACGGTAAGGAAACAGTTTAGTGGGTAAGATCTGGGGGCTCTCTATCTAAAACTGGAGGTTGTATCTCTAGCTAAACTAAATATTTTTCTATAACCAAGAAGTTGGAACCTCTGACAGGTTTTTGCAGTCTTTGTGCTTGTTGCAGAATATTTGACCTGGTGACCATTGTCATCAGGAGAGAAAGATGTTAAAGTCTTCAGCAGAACAGATGGTGAGGGGAATATTCCAGTGAAGATGCCTGTTGAGGTAGCAAGAGGGCAATTCTTACTTTTGGACTTCTGGAGAAATTTCCTGTGACTGACTCTGTGTCTCTGGGAAGTGAATGAAAATCTTCCCAATGGGATGCAGACAAAAAAGATTTGAACCCATGACTACTCTATACAAAATGTTAAAACAAGGAAATGCCAAGTGGATATGATGTAATTGTAAGGGCTCTTTCACACTTGCGGTAACACCAGGCATTAATCAGGCATTTTTAATGCCTATGTGGGATAAAAGAATGGGAACCGCCCAGTACAGTTCACACGTGGGCGTTAGTGTCACGTTGCGTCAAGAAAGAGATTGCATGTCGCATTCTGGAGGCGTTGCCGCTGGAATAATGCCTCCATTGAAGTCTATTAAGCCGCTTGGTCAATGCTCCTTAAAGCGGTTTTCAGGCATTTAAGCCTTGCACAGGTGTTCAGGAGAGCTATAGGAGGTTTTGCAAGTTCAGAAAACACTGGGAAATTGGATAGTGCCAGGACAGAGCAGCTGCAGATGCCATGACCCAAGTCTGCCCAGCTACTGCGACTCCTGCTCGTCACTTTCCTTTACTACATCACTTCACCTTCTCCTACTTGTAGGGCAGTTTGCAAGCTTTTTTGACGCCTCCCTAATGCCTTGAAAATGCCTGCTGAATGCCTTGTTAACACTATAGGCGTATTAATCAGTGTTGCTCTGTCATTAAATTCTCAACGCACGTGTGAAAGGGCCCTTAGGATTATTTGACTTGTCTGAAGTCTTACATTTAATAACCTATCATTTTAATTCAGTTTTGTAAAAGAAGCTTCACTTAGCGTATGTAGAGGGAAATAGATTTCCGTTGCTGACCCCTTTTGGAAATGCCAGTTCCTTGACTGTCAAACTGAACCTTTAACCGCTGAGTCTTGGATCGGGTACAAGTATGCAGATAAAATCAAAAGTGTTAATTTGCATACTTGTTCTTGGTAGCTAGCTCACTGTATTAAAACTATTGAAATCAGTATGTCAGTCATGCAACCAACATTTTCAGAAAGACTAATGTCAACCCCATATTCTTCAATCGTCGATTTTAATCGACTAAATCGATTAACTGTTGCAGCTCTACTATTCATTTTACAGAAGGTCTTAAGGTTGCCACACACCTTGCGATTATCGTATGCGATCGACTTTTCGTCCGATAACCGCAAGGTGTGTGGGCAGTGTGCAACCGCAAATACTGTACAATCGTACGACGTTTGACTTTCAAACATGTTTGAAAACTTTAGCCGTTCGTACGCTTATTGCAAGGTTAGTAGCGTTTCCGTACGTCAAAAATCGTACGATCTACACTGCTCATGCGCAAACGAAAATAAGTGCGGTTGATTACCACAATTCGTCCAGGTGCTTTTCTTTAATTATAGCTAATTGAACCTTGCGATAATCGGGGCATTATGGGGCCGCCGTACGACGGTTCGATCATGGGGACGAAAAGTGTCGTGGCCAGCTTTAGGCAAGTCCTGGATGCTGCAGGGCCCCCTTTTTCCTCTCCGCACTATATGGCCCTTACTGATGTTATAGAACAGACGTGAGGATGTCCGCATTGTGCGGTACACTCTAAATAAATAAAAAGTTGCAGTTGGGACATCCCCTAGGGGGAGCATTTAAAAACAAATTTAGCCTAAAGTTAGGCTTTGAGCCACCTACTTTTATGAAATGGCATCAGTGGTGTAAAGGTGGCCTCACATGAGTTATTTTCATGTCATATGTTTCTTTTTTTGTACAGGTATAAGTGATTTTGCATACATAGTTCTCTATTTAAAGTGCAAAACCTTTTTAGGTAATATTTCAGATTTCCTAGCATATAAATGTGCTAGAAGTATGTTTTTGTTTGGACTAGAAAGGACACAAGGAAGTAACACTTAAAGCTTAAAAAAAACAAAACAGGTTCCTTTTTATTAGTGTTAGATTTTTTTTTCCACGCAAAATTGCTCTTTCATCCTATCTAGAGGCATTTACAACTGAGTGATAAAAACACCAATACTGAAGGCAAATCCTATTCCTGTCACACCATTTAATTTGTCTTGAATTATGAAGTTATATTCCTTATCAGTGAACTGTCCTTTGTAATCAGTGTGTGCTGGGCAGTTATAGAACTTGATCAAAATTCACTTTTTTTTCTTTTCTTTTTACCGTAAAGCATTCGTTAAGAAAGAATAACACTTTTTGGGGTTTTTTGTTCATTGTGGTATCTTGTAACAGTGCTGTTCCGTCTAGCCTATGCTTTATATTTGCATGGCTTACAGATGTGTTCACAGGAGTAACTGTCTTCTAAAATCCTTATCTGTCTCCTAGCAATACAAGGCAAATCTGCTCACAACATTAATACTGAGCAAATTTACCAGGAGACAAGGGATTCTGTTTGTGTCGGAGAGTGCATTAGCAACAAGCCATGATTAACGCTGTTTATATACTGCTCTGCTGTATACCATTATAAGCAGTAGTCGTCTCAGCAAGCAAAAACATTTGTTTTCTTAGGTGTCTAAGAAATGTTTGGCACCAGTGATATCCTTTCCCTTTGTCTGAAACATCCATTGTTATATATGATGTGTGTTTTGAAGGCAGCACAAAACCTCATATTTGACCTATAAAAATATTTGTCTTTAGGGATAATAGATATTTTTTTATATCGGTACTACCTTTTCGTCTCCAATTTTTTATTTATTTTAAAATCAAGTGAAAAAACACCTTTTTAATGCTACAGGATATGATCCCAGAGCACCAGAGGTGCTTTGACTTGATTTAAAAAAAAAAAAAATGTTACAGCCTCTCACTTGATGACGCCTAGCTGTTATTTCAGCCCATCCAACCTGCATTCTAATCACAGGCATGTTGGGGAAAAAACAAGGTAGGATTAAAATGAAGTTACATAATATGCTTGTCATGGATTGTTCGGTGTGTAACTGCACTGATTTATGTCTTTGTCTCTAAGCTGCTGATGCACAATGCAGTCAGTGCAGGTAGACTCAGTCACAAGTAATATCTAGGTCACAATTACTGCTGTGTTATGGAATACCTGGAAAGCGTGTGGCTTTTGTGCACGGCATAGTGTTTAAAGTCACTGCTATTACAGCACTGCATACGCAAGAAATGCTGCCTTTTAATACCCCATTGTTTCCATGCACATAACACTCTTCCTGTACAGTATAATTGCAGTGAGCAGTGGGTGTAATATTTATGTATTGAACAGCTGGCAGAAATACGGCAGCTGCATCAGTCAGGTAATTGTGCTGTTATCCACAGTTCTGTTTTTGTTTGGTAATGTTTAACTGCGTTTCATGGATCATTGCTCTAGATTCCACCTCCTTAATATATTAAAACACAGCCTGATTGTACTTCCCATCCACAAGGGTCTCGTGGTTTTTTTTCGTAAGTGGCATAGTTATGCTAAATAGGAGGTTTATTAGTTTTATTAGAAATCTATGCAGATTTATTATTTTTTGCATTGCAAGCTCATAGTTTTCAGTGCCAACCTGATATCATTTTACATTCCAAACAACCAGTTACTGCCAGTATTTCCTATCTGACAGTAATAAGTAACTTGTTAAAGTGAACAATGGAAACTGAAGGTAGCGCTTTCAATTTGTCAGATAACCGATTCTTGGATACAGCTTTGGCGTATGTGTTCTGAAAACTATTTTACCAAAACAACTCATTTAACTAAACAAGATTTGTACATTGTAATATCATTGTATCACTTTTTCTTTATTATGGTCCCTATACAGGGAAACAACGCCAATGTTTAAGGACTCATTGAGACCTAGGTGTTTTGGCAACAAGGTAATACTCACATTTAAGACACCTGTGGAAAAAATGGTGCATGTTTGATTTTTAGGTTAGTTGTGGTGTGTTCAAATGGATAGGATGCCTTAACTCCATTTTTCTTTATGAGTGACATAATACATGTTAACCCATTGCAACAGACTGGCTAGGTATAAATGGGATGTGAATGAAAAGGTTAATCATCTAATGACTGCATCTGCCAGTGTTCTGGTATCTTTTTTTTTTTTTGCCAATTTGGAAGGCCCAGCATCTAGATCTTTGATATTTGGCTATTTATGGATGTGGCCAAATCTCCTTTTTTTTTATTGGTCCACTTAGGTTCAGCAGTCTGAGCCTATAATGTGTGGGTACCCTAAAGCACACCTGTCATGCCTGATTGGTTATAGAAACACATTGTGTCCACTTTGATGTGTAAATTGCACCACTTGTGTAATTTCAATGATGGGCACACTGACCACCCAACTCCTGAACTTTCCCGTGCATCCTTAAAGCTGTAAATCATAGTGAAGTCAACCAGGATGTGTGGGTAGGAAATTGTTGAAATTTTATACTTCAGAACCCTTCAGGATTCAGACACTCAGAAGTAATTTTTGGATAAGTACAGAACTTGTAGACCTTGGGCAGGTGCCCCTTTTAGCCATTTTTGTAGAATCAGTAATAATCACCAGATGGAGAACCTGGGGAGGCACTGTCCTCTAATGCCTTTTGTGATGTAGGTATTGTTAGGAAGCTATCGGGACTATTCTCTAAATGGTGAAGTGTTTGGAGAAGGCAGAAGAAGTGAACAGTCTAGGCCACAATAGCTGAACTGGAAAAATTCTCCAATTCAGCTCACTTTCCAGTTCAGCTATTTTGTCCTAGATTGTTCTCTTCTCCTGCCTTCTCCAAACTCTTCGCCCTTTTTTGAATAACCCTGCATATCTTAAATGTATTCGGTCACTCATACCTATGGGCAGGCCAAAATCACTCAGGCCACTGCACTCCAATACATTTGGTATACTTCACAAAGCACCCTTACCCACAATTCCCCACCCATTCATTGAATTTAGGCTCTGAGTTACAGCCCAATTTGGCTTACCTAAGATAATCACTGCATTTTATCAACTGTTTGCTCATATTTGGCAAACCATTGTGCACCACCTTTTGTACACCTTCACTGTGATAGCTTTTTGCTTCCATAGATCTCCCAACACCTCCCTTCCCAACCCCCAAAGCCCCCTCCCCAGGCTCAAATGAAATGTTACCTGACAGTAAGTGCCGATTGTCTTGTATCTTCCAAGCGGCTTGCTTTTTTGTGTCAATGACTTGGCTGAAGGCTACACTGCCAATTTAAATATGCAATTAAAGTGTGTAAATATGAACTGTCCTCCACTTTAGGGAGTATGGACAGTTCATAAATGGATCAGAATGGTGGAAGAACATTTGTATAAAATTAGATTTTTAGTGGATTTTTTCCAAAAAGTTTGTTTATAAAAAAAAAGTTTTTCAAAATCTAATACTTTAACTATAAACTTTAGGTTCCTTATCAACCCTCTTTATTGGGTATGTGGTTGTATGTCATTGCTCTACATTTTGAAGACATAGTAAACAACCTGTCTTTTTATTAAGTATTGGGGTGCAAACCTAAATGTAGTTTTGCACATGGTGACAGCTTTGTCAAGGGTTAATATAATTGATGACCATGGTCTCTAAATATCTTAAAGTAGCTGAAATGTAAGAAAAATAGGTTATTGTGAAGTGGCCTGGAAATAGTGACTTTCTGCTGCTTTTTTTATTTTTTTTAGTAGGTTCCTTACAAAGTTGTAAAACATTTGTTTTGTGGCTCTTGAGTTTTTTTTATTTTTTGCAACTTTAATTCTGTAGGTCGGTACATTAGAGCAGTATACATGTGTTATCCAAGCATCAGTGTAGTGGCTAATATTAACAAAACCATAGCTTTAAGAACCGTGTCAGTTACAGCTATATCTAGATTTCCATTTCCTTACATTAGTGTACATAGAGATCCCTTTGATATGTTTCTTGGTATGAGTGTAGACATGTATTTTGTTCATAATGGATTATTGATTGGCCTGACAGCAGCAGAAGCCCTGAGGTTGTGTCATCAATGGTACGTACTCTTCCAATAGTGAATGCATCATTTCATGCGGCAAGTTGGGACTCTGAATTATAAACTGCTAATTGTTTCTCTTGCATTTGTTGGTTCTGATGACACTGGCTTTTCTTTATTGGCACCAACAGATGCCTTGACCAAGCTGTAGATTAGCCACATTGTTTTTTAGATATATATTTGGAGAAGATTATTAGCATTTTGGCTGTAAAATACCCTCTGCAAATGCTCCTATTGTCATGCACAGAATAATTGGTGTCTCCTAACTCAAGAAGTGTCTGTACTGCTCACAGCAGCAATACAGAGTCTGGCTTAAAATGTTGTACTGCAGGACAGAAAATTAAAGCAACCAAGTGAAAATAGTTGACACTTTCTTTGGAAATATGGAGTGTTTTTGCTTGTTTGAGCTATGGCATGATGGTGTGAGTTGATATGTGCCATTACAAATAACAGAAGTAAATATGTGCTACATTGGTTTCAAGTTAGTTTGTCCAACCATAGTACCGTGTTCTTATTCAAGAGTGTCCTTTTCTAACAGTCTGTGTCTGGTTTGTTTTATCCTGCCTGCAAGCGGTATTTATACTTTTGAAGTAAACCATTCCTCCCAACTTTCTAAAATTGGAAAAAGGGACACTTTTCAGCACAAGATATTTAGGCAATGGACACACCCCTGCACAGCCCCCAGTAATGTGGACCATTAATATTTTATATTCCAAAAATGATTGATTAAACACAGATTGTTGTACCTGATCAGTGAGGGTAGTTCTGTTTTCCCAAATTCACCTGAGAAAGTGGAATTACCGTTTACGAAATTAGATAAAGGTTTTAGTGCAGAATAACTTTATCCTTTTCATAGATCTCTATACATCAGACCAAAAAGAGGGAAGACCGAGGAGAAAAGAGTAAAGGTGGCCATACACCTTACAACCATTGCACAACTTTTTTTGTCCAGACATCTCACCCTCGTTCAATTTTCTTACAAGTGGCCCATCATGCACAGACCAATGTAGCTCGCAATTAATGCTCATCAGCACCACCTTGTTAACTTTCATCAATCGAAAGGGCAGATTTTCGTTTGAGCATGTGCAGTTTTCATCTTGAGATTTTTGTTGTGCAACAACGCTACTAAGCCGTCAATTTTCGTCCAATTAGACAAAAGTTTTCTAGCCTACTTGAAAGACAAAAATCTGCCAGTTGTACAGTAATTGAGGTTGTACACTTCCCATCAACTGGCAGATTTTCTGGCTAAAACGCAATCGCAGATAAGTGTACGGGCACCTTAACAGAGGGGTTTGGTTTTTCAAATCGGGGACAGTTGGGAGGTATGGGTAAACAGCTAAATACACAGATGAATAACCTTTTATGGGATATGGTTTATCTGCAAAATGATTTGTATTTCTGTCCTTCCAGTACTGTGATTTGCACAGCCCCAGTATGACACCAGTTATAAAAAAAGGAATACAGTAGTGCTGTCTCTCCACTTCCAGGCTTTTGATTGGACAGTGAAGGAGCAGCAACAGGCTGATGAGGTCATCCACTTATCTGTTATCCTCTGTTCCCAATCTGACCTATTGGTATGCTCATTCAAATGCGGCACACCTCATTCATGCCCAGTTCTGCCTCTCCCTCTACCCGTGCTACTGTATTGTGGATTTCAAGAGTCTGATACCAAATCAGATTCAGATATTTAAAGGAGAACTATGAGATGAGTGCTTTTCACTCACCTCATAGTTCTAGCCAACCTGTGGCAATGAGACTGTCACAGGTCGGCTCAGTAGATCGGGAAGTGAGCGAACAGATACCGGCGTTCGCTCACCTCTCGATCCTGTCACAGCTCTCTGCCGTGACAGGGGAGGGGCTGGATTCTCCCCTCCCCGCTCTGATCCGCCAGCGCTGACTGGCGGAACGGACGGAGGAGGGGGCGGGTACAGCTGGCTCTGCCTCTAGATAGGCAGAGCCAGCTGTCACTCACACAGCTGGGCGGATCCCGGCACAATTGTCGGGATCCGCTTCAGCTGCGGCGTCTCACTATACCGCGAGCTACAGCTCGCGGTATACTGAGACTAGGGTGACGGGAGGACGCTAGTTTGTGTCCTCCCGTTACCCTAAGGAGAACTATGGGGAAAAGCCTTAACCCCATAGTTCTCTTTTAAACTAGTTACTATATATAAAAAAAAATACTGTAATTAATTAATGAAGAGAGAGCTGCATTAATTTGTTGAGACTGGAGTGATGGACTGCTCGAGTCACATCTCTCCCTCTCTTTAGTGCCGAGAAGCTGGGCATTGTGTGCGGGGACATTGTGCTGGAAGGTAAGATTTTTATACTTTGCAGCTGCCCACTGCTCATAGCCCTCAGCTTTTTAATAATAATTTACACACCCTGTGTGCTGTGTACATTATTGCCTGCATTTCAAGTAAGATAACATTTTAGAAATGTTGCCTCTTATACCAGCAAGCATTTCATATAAAGCTTATTGTTTAAAGTGTACCAAATTATAATGGTGATGCATTTTCATTGATGCTTGTGATTGCGTACAAAGTCATAGGTTATTGCTATTCTGAGTAACCTCTGATTCATACTTTTTTGAACACCTCCTCGGGTGTCTCGCATTAGGAGGCTGCAGTAAGGTGCTATGCAATAAAACTGATTATGAGACTTGAGTGGCAGTACAGCTCTGCCTGCGTGGGCCCTGATTAGCCAGTAATTACCAGATAAATCTGAAAATACATTTCATGTTAAAGCGAAACTTGGTTCTGTAGCAGTGATTGTGGTCTTTTTTGAACTTTTTTTTAATATTGAATTCAGATCAAACAAATATACATTGCTCAACAAACTATTTCTTTACATTTATGCGCAAGCACTTAGTCATCCAAACAACTGGCTCCAACTCTCTCAGCTTGACTTACCTGAACTTCCAGTTGAAGATTACAAGTGACAGCACAGTGTTCAGAAGCTATCCATCTATGACAGAGGTTTGCAACCTTGGCACTCCAGCTGTTGTAGAACTACAGGTCCCATGAGGCATTGCAAGACCCTGACCGCCACAGGCTTGACTCCCAACGGTAAAAGCATGATGGGATATGTAGTTTAACCACAGCTGGAAAGCTGATGGAGGGAGGAGTTGGGAGTAGAGAAGTGCCTTCCCTTTCTATGCACATGTGTTTTTGGAGAGGCACACACCTTTTATTAGCACATCCAAGGGTGGCACGATAGGACCATGCAAGGAAGTGACATCAGGACCAGTGCTTGGGACCAACTGATTCTGCAGAAAACATTTAAACACCAAGAAGCAGCATCCATTGTAAATTATTTAATCATCATTAGAAATGGCTTTACAATCTTTTCTTCACTGCAATTCATTTTAGTTTTCCTGCTGAAAACGCTAGCTAGTCATGGTGTTGTAGTGGTTCCAGTACTTTGCACCATTGACCTGTGAAAATAGGCCGGTGACTTCCCTAAACCAAGTCTGTGTCACACTGTTTCAAAGTTAGAGATAGCTAGAACATTAACATTTTTGGAGGTAGTTTAGCACTGGCAACCTACACATTTCCTTCCTGGTAGGTTTGTATTGAGAACTCTTCTGCCAATGTTGCTGACTTATCATGATAGAGTGTACCTACTGTTCTTTTCCTAATGAACTGGCTGGTGCTCCTGGGACAGCATGCAGATTGTTTCTATTTGCTGATATCTGCCATGTGTGGATTGGTTTTAATCTCTAGGTGTAAGTATATTCAATGTAATCTTTATATTGGAAGCATTAAGCATATGCCAGGTACTGTTATGTAAATAGTATTTTTTTTTAGAGGATGTTGCTGTGTTAACAGTAATTCAAGAAACCCTCACTTGAGGTTGTAGTAAAAAAGTTCTGTTTGTGCATTGAATAATTGCTGTAGCAAAATCTAGGTTCAGTGAATAATGCTATTTTTTTTTACTGCAAAACAAAACACAGCGCCTCCATCGCGTAAAAACTTTTTATTTACGCAATGGAGGCGCTCTGTGTGTTTTTTGTTTTGCAGTGTTGAAGTTTACCTAAAGCCTATTGAGAGCTGCCTCGTTAGCGTCCTATACCACGATCACTGCATACTGTCTCCTTTCCTGGACTCAAGCCGTTGGTGATGTGTTATATACTGTTTGCTATTTTTTTTTACTGTTTTCAGGTATTTAGTTTATGATCAATTAAAACAGTATTCTAATATTTTGGGTTCTCCCCTTTTGTTTTCATTTAGGGCTCTGATGGCAGCCATTATTAGCATACATTTATGAAGATTGGTCTGGACGTTATGCTGAACAAGTAGCATAAGGCTGAGTATAGAACTCCACGGTCAACAGTTCCTAGACTGATTTAGTCTCCCTGCCTCATGGTCCATTGGTGATGGAACGAAGGAAACAATTTGATATGGAACTACGTGAATCTGCTGCTAAGTCGAGTAAAAATGATGCTGATGATGACAAACCAACCTGCTTTAGTTGTGTCATTTGTGGGAAAAGCTTCCCTTTCCAGAGCTCCCTTTCACAGCACATGCGGAAGCACACAGGTGAAAAGCCATATAAATGTCCATACTGTGACCATAGAGCTGCCCAGAAAGGAAATCTGAAGATACACCTGCGAACACATAGGACTGGTACTCTTGGCCAGGTCCATGATGTGGAAATGGGAGAGTCGCATGGAGAACTTGGGGCTTCTGAAGGAATGGGTGTGTGCGCAAGCCCAACAAAGAGCACATCTGCCTGCAACAAAATTCTTAATGGATCTTTGCAGTTGGAAGACACAGAGGCAGCAGATGATGACAAGCCTGGTGACTACCATTGCATGTTCTGTAAAAACAAGTATGACCGAAAGAAAGAGCTGGACCAGCATCTTCTACAAGTTCACAAGCCATATAAATGCAGGTTCTGTAGTTATATGACATTGCGAGAGGAGACTTTGTTAAACCACATCGAGAAAGATCATATCACAACAGCAATTCCATTAAACAGAGATGGATTCCCAGAAAATGGGAAAAATGATCTTAATTCAGGTGAATTTCCTTGTGAAATCTGCGGCCAAGCTTTTGGTCAGGCTTGGTTTCTTAAAGCTCACATGAAGAAGCATAGAGGATCATTTGACCATGGATGCCATATATGTGGCAGAAGATTTAAAGAGCCCTGGTTTTTGAAAAATCACATGAAATCTCATGGCCCCAAAACTGGGAACAAAAACAAACCCAAATCTGATACTGATCCAGTAGCCACTATTAATGATGTTGTTCAAGAAGAGACCATGATGACTGGCTTATGTCTCTATGAAGTTTGCATGAAATGTGGAAATTTATTTACAAATTTAGAGAGTCTAAATGCACACAATTTAGTCCACTGCAAAACAGAAGAAGGTTCTAGTGAAGACAAAACAGCACAAAAAACTAATTTGCAAGATGTCGGTTCAGATGGGCCTGGGTCAAAACTATTTTTCTTGGACTATCTGAATCTACGGCCTTTAGAAGATACACTGAAATGCACAGACATGCATCAAGGGAAGAGAGTTCCTGAACTTGACCCGATCAATAGCTATCAAGCTTGGCAGTTGGCCACAAAGGGCAAGGTTGCTGAGCCATCAGAATATGTGAAATATTTAGGATGGGATGAAGCCTTGGCAGATGCAGATGTGTGTTATGACCGGGATAAAGGTGAATACATTCAGATCAATCAGGAGAAACGCAAACGGGAGCAGGAAGGTAACAACAACAGCAATCCAAAGAAACGGAGTTGCGCAAGTGGCAGCCGCACAGAAAAAAGCAGCAGTGCTCAACCTGGAGAGAATGCTGTTGAAACACCTAATGAGTTGGAATTTAGGCCACCTTCAAGGCAGAGCCGCAGATCTTCTCAGAACAAATCTACTGAATGCTTTGAATGTGGGAAAATTTTCCGAACATATCACCAGATGGTGCTTCATTCAAGAGTCCATCGAAAGGAACGTAGAAGTTTGAGTGAAAGTGGTTCAGTTACTCACAATGACCGCTATGGATCAAATAGTGAAGGCGACTCTGCTAGTAGACCCAGTAGTCCTGACTCAGCTTCTGCTCCAGAAGACTCTTTGGCTTCTGGCATTGGAGATGACGGTGCCGATGATGACAGCTTTGAAGAATCGGCTACACCATCACCAGGTTAGTGCTGCATGATTGTTTGCAATCATTACATTTTAAATTACTTGTTCAAAAAGCAGCTGTTGATGAATGGTGTTGAGTATGTGTTTTTGTTCACGAGAACATGTCTTAACAAAACTGGGTAAACATTTTTTACTCTTTAATCAAGAAAGTATGTATGGTATACGGTATTGCAATAAGGTCTTTATTTGAGACTAACAAAACTTCTGTATTTATTCGATGTCTTACATTTGATCTTGTTATCCTATACAATAATGAAGGGATTCCCATTAAAACACAGATTAAAGAAGACCATATCAAAATGAGATGCATCTAATAGGTTACTAGGTAGGACTGCATATAATTAAATATCTAGTTTTAGTTTTAAATTTTAGGCAAACTATTAATTTTTCATATTTATTTTCTTAAAATCTTAATAAAACTGCAACAAAATTCTTGCAATGGCAACATTTCAATTATATCCTTCTAAAAATGTAGGAAATGATCAGTACACTGAAATAGGGAAGCGCTTTAAGATCAAATTCTTAAAAAGAAAGATAAAAATAACTTTTAAAATTAAATGTAATGATCTTTAATATTTTGAGTATTTTTTTTACTTGAAAACTTGGATTGAAGCGCCTAACAGATGACCTCTCCGGTAGATGTGGGAGCATGTAGATGCATATCATAAAATGTGAAATTTTTAACAGATAACAGAAAACATTTTAAAAGTGCAAACCAGCATGATTAAAAGTTGTATATGTTATGCTAATTTCTTCCACACTGGCCCTCAAAGAATGTATTTTTTTTTTCCTTTAAGGAGGACACCTAAGTGTAAATCAACTGAAAAAAATATACAGTACTGTGTAAAACTTTTAGGCCGGTTGTGAAAAAAAATGCTTTAAACTAAAAATGCTTTAAAAAATGTACTTTTTGTTTATTTTTATACATTTACGAAATGTAAAGTGAGTGAACAGAAAAAAAATCTAAATCAAACCAATATTTGGTGTGACTACCCGTTGGCTTCAAAACAGCATCAATTCTTTCACTTGTACACTTGCAGAAAGTCAGAGATTTTGTAGGATTAGAATCAGGTGTATTATTAACAAGTTATACCAAGCAGGTGCAAATCATCATACATTTCATATGTAGGTTCAAACAGAGTCATTAACTGAAACAGTAACGGCTGTATAGGAGGCTTAAAACTGGGTGAGGAACAGCCAAACTCAGTTGTGAAAGACTGTTTCATGTCACAGGTTATACACCATGGCAAGACTGAGCACAGCAACAAGACGCAAAGTAGCTATACTGCATCAGTAAGGTCTCTCCCAGGCAAACCTTTCAAAGCAGACTTGGGTTTCAAGATGTGCCGTTCAAGCTGTCTTAAAGCACAAAGAAACGGGCAATGTTGAGGACCATAGACACAGTGGTCGTCCAAGGAAACTTAATGCAGAATATGAAAGATTCGTCATGCTCACTTCCCTTTGACATCGGAAGATGTCCAGCAGTGCCATCAGGACCAAACTGGTGGAAACTAGTGAGACACAGGTACATCCATCTGCTATCTAGAGAAGTCTGGCCAGAAGTGGTCTTCAGAATTGCGTCCAAAAAGCGATACCTTCTGTTGTGGAAACAAGGCTAAGCGACTCAACTATGCACGAAAACATAGGAACTGGGGTGCAGACAAATGGCAGCAGGTGCTGTGGACTAAGTCAAAATTTGAAATATTTGGCTGTAGCAGGAGGCAGTATGTTCGCCGAAGGGCTGGAGAGCAGTACAATGAGTGTCTATCTGCAGGCAACAATGAAGCATGGTAGATGTTTCTTGCAAGTCTGGGGCTGCATTTCTGCAAATGGAGTTGGAGATTTGGTCAGGTGGTGTTTTCAATGCTGAGAAATACAAGCAGATACTTATCCATCATGCCATACCAATAGGGAGGCATGTGATTGGCCCCAAATGTATTCTGCAGCAGAACAACGACCCCAAACATACAGCCAATGCCATTAAAGGAGAAGTTCTAGCCGACCTGTAACAATGAGACTGTCACAGGTCGGCTCAGTAGAGCGGGAAGTGAGCGAACACATACCGGCTTTCGCTCACTTCTCGATCCTGTCACGGCTCTCTGCCGTGACAGGGGAGGGGCTGGATTCCCCCCTCCCCGCTCCGATCCTCCACCGCTGACTGGCGGAACAGACGGGGAGGGGGTGGGTACAGCTGGCTCTGCCTCTAGATAGGCAGAGCCAGCTGTCACTCACGCAGCTGGGCGGATCCAGACATAATTGTCAGGATCCGCTTCAGCATCTCAGTATACCGCGCCCGAGCTGTAGCTCTCGGTATACTGAGCTTAGGTTGACGGGAGGACGCTAGTTTGTGTCCTCCCGTTACCCTTAGGAGAACTATGGGGAAAAGCCCTAACCCCATAGTTCTCCTTTTTTAAGAACTATCTACAGCATAAAGAACAACAAGGAGTCCTGGAAGTGATTGGCCCCCACAGAACCCTGATCTCAACATCAAGTCTGTCTGGGATTGCATATAGAGGCAGAAGGATTTAAGGCAGCCTGCATCCATATAAGATCTGTGGGGTTTTTTTTCTCCAAGAAGTTCCTTAAAAAACTGTGTACATATGTATAGAGAGAAATTGCTGCTTTAAAGGCAAAGGGTGGTGACACCAAATATTGATTTGATTTGGATTTCTCTTCTGTTCATTTACTTTCAATTTTGTTAATTGATGAAAAATAGACACTTTTATTTCTGAAAGCATTCTTACTTTACAGCATTTTTTCACACCTGCCTAAAATGTTTGCATAGTATAGATATACTGTATATAGTTTTTAGATGCTTGAAGAAAAGCTCTATTCTATTTGTATCTCCACTGGCCACTACCATAACAGGAACCTGTTTATGAAAGCTCTATATGCCTATAACTTTACATACCCCTGAAAGCGTTAAATAAGTAGTTTGACATGGCCATTCTTTCTCCTTATTATGTCATTACTAAGGCTGAATATGTGGTCATCAATAGGCCCTATAACTCGTGTTGATGCAAAAAAAAAAAAAAAACTTATGTCCCTGCATTGTACAGATGTGAACTAGTACTATTGGTTTATTCTGGGTACATGCACTAACTATGTTTTAAAATGCCTGCATTAAAACTGTAAATTGGCCATTAATGCTACTAGAGGAACTGACATATTATGGATCACAGTGACTGCCAATATAGTGTGGGCTCTGAAAACAATTTACTCTGGTTCCAAGATAATTTGCTCAATTAGGAGACACAGTTGTAAGTAGCATTATTTATTTAGTTTCTTGAGACCAGCGTTACATAGTTTATTTAAAGGGTGGGTTAAAACCTTTTGTCTGGTCTTTGTCACCTGTGTCCCACTCCACTTTGGGTCCTTAACAGGAAGTTAGAGAAAAATCTTTCCAAGGTGATGGAATTTCCCTTGTACATTAGTTGGCAACTCAACAGGTGTCTCCACCGGAGCACTTCCCTTCTATTCCTGTTGTGGGATACAAATACTTTGCCAGGTAAAACAACATGTTTGTTATCTGTGTATTTAGAATGTTTTGCTTTAAATATTGGAGTCTATCAAATGTAAGCAAGACTGTAATGCTGCACGAGACCTAGTGTCTCATGTCACCTTGCTATCATTAGTATTATTTACTCTAGCCATACACTTAAGCTGCCCATACACCTTACAATTTATCTGCAGATTTTCTGTGGTCGGATGGAAAAGGTGGAACAGATTCCTCCATCTACACTTAACTGTGTGGATGGAGTAATCTCCACCTGGGCCAATCTGTTGCACTTTTTCCATCTGACCACAGAAAATCTGCAGATATTTGTAAGGTGTGTGGGCACCTTTAGTTATAAAGCATTTGTTTTTTTTTCTTGCGTTGCCTTTCTGATGACAAAAAATCTAATTAAGGGAGTGTCTGAGTGATTGTCTGAACACTCACCTGTGTGTGTGTAATTAGCAGCGGTGGTTTCCAAGTTTTTGCTTTCTCGAAGCAATAAGATAACATTTTATAACTTCATGAGGAGAAAATGATGGTGAAATAATTGTACAGTGAAGTTTTAAATAATTTGATTTAGTTTAGTACAAAAACTAGTTTTAGAATGATGCCAAACATTTAACCACTGTTTTAGGCTTCAAACCCCACCACCAGTTAATAGTTTGGGTGTTCATTCAGGCAGATAGATCAACTGAAAAACATGCACTGTAGTTGGAAGTATAGGGCAGGTTTTCTTAACAGCAAGCCTAGATAAAATGTACAGAGATGCCATCTAGTGGTATACATGCAGAAAAGCACAAATGTGCCTAAATAACAATTGTAAAAGTTATTTTTCCCCCAAATTGGCTAAAACATTTGTACCCCTAAAGCTAAATTGATTTTTATTTTTTGCTCATCTTTAATGTTTACTGAAGAAGTTTTAAAAAACAAAAAAACACTCATCTCTTTAGTTAGTGGCTTCTACTGTAGAGTAGTGCAACCCACAAGCTTAGTGGTTCCCAACCTTTGTTTCACCTGTTACTCTTTGGCAACCATTTCCATAAATTGTAAACCAAATCCCCACCACACACACACACACACACACCAAATCGGAATTGGTGAGGTGGGTATTAGTGGTACTCAAAAGTGTTTCCGATGGGCTGGAGGACTCTGCAGTGGGCATTGTGCAGCAGTATGGCTGGGCTCCATTCTCTGTGTATGTGATCTCCAGCCTGTGCCACTTTCACTCACTTTGTGTGTGTCCTCCTCCTCCTCCTCCTACCTCTCCATTCATCTCTACCCTCACATCTTCTATTTGGCACCTAGTGATCCAGCATCATTGGTTGATGCAGGTGACTGGTCTGTACAGCGTAATGCATTTCCATAGTTCAGACAGGCTGGTCACATGTCATTGGTTGCTGTGTTGCAGGCAGCTGGGCCATACAGCGCCATGCATTTCCATAGTGCACGTGACCTGGCCACCAACAGAGGGCAAGGGATGAGTGGTGAAGACGGGAAGGGTGGCCAATGGTCCTTTTTTTTGTCCATAGTTGAATATATCTCAAACCTCAGTTAAGTTATAACCCAGCTATTCAGCTAGTATTCCTGTAGATGGTAGATTATAGTACCACATACATTTTATTGCCCAGTATATGCTTAGTGGACGTCATATGCATGACTGTGGAAAACTTAAGTTACTCCTTCACCAAATGCCATCTTTGTTATACTGGTTCCTATTTACATACCTGGGAACTTTTGAAAATCGTAATGCCTGAAAATTAGGGATAATATAGTGTGTGGGGCTAATGAAGACACACTACGCATGACACAGAATGGAGAAGTCAGGACTCTACAGTAAAATACAAATCAATAGCAAAAAACACAGTTCTGTTTTTATAGATTACAGCAAATCTCCCCTACCAAGGAGAATACTGTATGTGTATATGAACAAAAACTACAGCAATGTAGTTTTATTTAACACACGTGCACTTTTAGTACATTTGCTTGCTATAAACTCCAGTATAATGACCTCCTTGAGGAGAGGGGTAATTTGATTCCGTTATAGAAATAATGAAAAAAAAAACCTAAAAGCCACAATCGGAAGTACAATATGATTTTAAAATTACATTTCAAAATATGTGGATATTCCAGCAGCCAGGAAAATAGTTTACAAAGCAATTCAGCATTTTCACTACCTTTTCTGGTACTTCACACACTACTAAGATCATAACTAGAGAATGCTGAACAATGAGTTGTCAAAGATTTCTAGAAGACAGCTAAAGAAACAGCAGGCATATATATACAAAGAAACATTTTCTGAATATAATAGTATTGTCCTTAACGTGGCTTATCTTAATAGGCCACGTTAAGGACAATACTATTATATACAAAAAATGTTTATTTTTTTGGAAAATATGTGAATAAGATCATGATATGTATGAATATTTGGATATTTAGAGCCATATATTGTATCGGTGAATATACAAACATATCCTATGCAGGGATTTGTTTTGTTTTGTTTTGACTTATGAATGTATCATTTTTAACAATATTTAAAACAAAATAAATTTTGATATTTTTAATATATCTCTCTTAGACGGTCATTCACACCCCTCCATAAACCCTTATATCCCCCCTTTCTTTGTGAAACCTATTGAATCTAGGGGGAGATGTGTAAACTAGGTGCCCACAGGGAGACAGCCCATGATTTAGTAATATTTTCCTCCAGTACTCATTGGAGGGGACGGGCACAGCTGGCTCTTGCTCTACAGAGCTAGTTGTCAATCAGGCAGCCATGTGGACCCAGGCAATGTCGGGATCCTTCCCTTGTTGCAGCACGGCTCTGCGCTGTTAGCAGATGGCAAGCAGTAAGTAGCCTGTTATCTGCTGACTTTGGGTTACGTTAGTAAATGTACTCCTGTGACCTAAAAAAGGCAGAAAGGGTTTGGCTTTATTTCTCTTTTAAGACTGCCAAGGCAAAAAGTTAAACCTTTTGGTAAATGTCTTATGTCAAACCCAAATTTATGGCATATCTGTATTTTTATGCCTTATATTTATATATTTTGAATTACATGTAAAATTCCAGACTGGGTAAATAAATATATATATATACACAACTGCAAAGAATAGGTGCCTTATAATTATGCTGCTATTCAGCAGGCTTTCGTGGAAATTAATGCACAAGTGTTAAAGCTCTGTTTTCATTCTGCCAAGTGTTGTATACATAATTACTTGATTTCTTAACTCTATTTTAGTGTCTCTCTTCTAATTTTAAAACCCAAGTTAAGCAGATACCCTTATTAAGCTTTTTTTTTATCCAGATTTGTATTCAACAAAAAAAGTAGACCTGAAAATATCGTAACTATTAAATGTTTACTTACAGTATGACCAAATGCAAATTAATAAGTCAATAACTTATACAATTATTTAAAAGAATAAAGCCCCATTTTTGTATAGGTTGGCCAGGAGTTTGTTGGAATTGTTTCTAAATTGCTGTTCATGGAGTCAGCCAGCAAGTGGCAGTAGAATTCCATGATTTCCTTTTTTTATTCTTTGTTTACGGTTTAAATGGGTGGCTGCTCAAATCTGTTTTTCTAATTGAACTAATGATAAAAGGAGGTAACTTCACACCCAAATTCTTTTTTCCTTCTGTATAATTTGAGGATGGTGATTGCTAGCATTTTACAAAATAAAAGGGAAAAAATGACATCCAGTTTAACTTAAAAATTCTTCAACATACCACATTTTCACGTATGTAGTGTAAAAAAAGTAATATTGCTGCTGTTAAAATAGGATTCCTTTTTGTCAAAAAGTAGTTTCACAGGTATTATTTTGGTTTATTATGGAAATGAACCTTGTAATTAGTGTTGGGTAACACAGCCACTGCAAAGATGAAGAGAATGGACCTTGACAGCACTGCTCATCTATCTGAAGCCCTCCATGAACCCAGACTGCTAAGTGTAGAGTGGCTTTTCTGGTTTCCCTCATTGCAGTGTTTAGTACCCAAAACAATAATGTGTAAAAATATAACTGTTTTGGGCATTCAGGATAAAATTCTCCTAAAATTGTATTTCATCTTCACCTAAAATGTAATGTTAAATAAGTAGAGTTGTACGAAAGTGACTGTTGCTACAAAAACATTATTTCCAGAAAGCAGCCTGCTCCTCAAACATTCTCTCTTGCAGAGCTACGCCCCTGGGAGCGACTAAAGCATGCACGCTGTTGTCCTATCTACTGGTTCCTACATAACCATTGTGTCCCTTAGTGATGACAGGGGCTGGTAGATGGAACCACAGCTCACCGTAAGGACCAGGTCTCCAGCACACCCCAAAAGTGTCTGGAGGTGAAAAATCTGCAGAAGGCCATTACTCTGTAGGAGAGATCTGACACATGGCCAGTGGGATGGGCAATTATCACCTTTTGCAGGCTGCCTTTTGTTTTATTCTTTTTGTTTGTTTTTTTGTAGAGCTGCTTTAACAAATATATTTAACATTTTGCATTGCCTTTACCTATTTCAATAAACGATTCAAATTATATTATAATGGGAAGGGTATTTTAACATCTGCAATAATGACAACTTGAATACTCGATAAATTGAAGTCAGTTGTTCAATCAATAGAGCTATTAGTTTGGCCTACTCTGCCTTCTTTTTACAACATGCAATATGGAGTAATCCCAAAAAATTTCAGAAGACCTCATAAGGAATAAGAAGAACATTTAAAGAATGATGTCAGTGGGAGGTTATCATAAAGAAAACCACTGCTTTTTCACTAAAAAATCCCATCTCTAGTAAATACCATAAAGATGTTCTAGGACTCTAGCGAAGCAATGTTTGAAGGACTGGTGAGACTGAAGCTAAAAAGGAAATGCATACCTTATGTTTGGTGATAACAGAATACTGTGTGCCAACATCAAAGCCTCATTCCAAATGACAAAAATACACTTCTCACAAAAAAATACAAACTTAAAATTCTGTTTTTAATTTCAATAGGATTGATGAAACTCACAGCTGAGTTAAATCAACCTTCTTTCTAAACTGTTACCCTAGGAGATCCGAGGAGGGGGGGTGGGGGCTTACAGAACCAGAATCAAAAAGCATGATTTTCAGCATGGCTGTGATGAGAACCTGAATGTTTTCAGATTCTTGCAATTTAAAGTAGGCATGCATTATTTGTTGTGGTTTAGCGAGAAATGTATGTACTCTGGGCTGCTTACATTTAATAGTCCATCTGCTCAATTCCGAGCCGAGCTTATTTTATTTGCTGGAGTTCGGCTGTCATGTAACCCTATAGAGTTGCAGAACCAGAGGCCCCCTGAGAGATCAACAGAAAGAGAGGAACATCTTGACACAACTCTAGATGACATATGAGAGAGTTTGGTAGACTGTTACCCTTCTCTGTCGCTCTTAACAAGAGTAGGACAGGCTCTTGCAGTGTTTATTTCAAAGGATAGAGGCACTTTGGATTGTGGGATGACAGGGAAGTGGGGGCATGGCAGGGCTCTGTGTAGCCCAACACACTTCTATGAGGCACACTGGGGTTAGGCTGCAATTAAGGGTCAGTGAATGACTTATTTGGGTGTGAAAAGTTTAGCAGATGTAATGTGAAACACTTGCAGATTACCTTATTCATACTGAAAATCTGTGTATCGAAATTGTGGTAAACCTCCAGTGCCAAAAACTAAGCCAACTATTAGCAGCAGAAAGGTAACTAGTGTTGACATATTACCAGCAAAATCATTGGTGGATAGTTAAGAGAACTATACTATACTATCCTCCTCACGTGACCCAGAGCTCAGCCCGTGATATACTGAGAGCGCCACAGTCGGGACAGATCTTCCTTGCAGGGAGTGGTGACTGACGGTCACTGCAGGAAGACGATGGGGAAGTGAGCGGATCGGCGCCATGTTTCTGCTCACTTCCCGATCGATAGAGCCGACCTGTGACGGCTTCTTTGTCACAAGTCAGCTTTAACTATGAGTATGAGTGGCAATCACTCACCTCGTAGTTCTTTAATGATAATAGGCTGAAACCTAGTTTGGAGTGCTTGTAGCAGATACTGTGTGAGCATTGAGACCCTGAACTCCATTTATGCTCAGACTGTGAATTTCTATTATCCAGAACATACATTTACATTGTTAGTAAGTTTTAAAGCATTGAGAGAGCAGAGAAATACAAGCACTAATGCTCTGAGGACCAAGGAATTGAGAAACTTGTCTGTCGCACTACATGAAGTTACTTTGGTCCCACATATTGTTGAGTATTTTTGTAACTTCTTTAATGCAAACATGCATATAAGTGGAATGCAGTAAAATAACACGTTTTCTAGTTATTAATTAATGGACATTGCAAAAGGGTTTATTAGAAGGCCATTTTTGGCGACGAGGGTCAACTTGAACAGTTATAAATTGCATAAATGAGACAAGTAGGCTAAAGCTCTAGCTGTTCTTTGCACAGCTTATGGGGTCATTGCTATTGCTGTTCTGTTGATGCCGTCTAACACATTTCAGGCACAGTGCCTAAGTAAAAGCAATTCCAGTCATAAAATTGATATAGAGAAGCTTGACAACACAGTGTTGTATAGGTCCTGTGCAGAGTCATTCTATATAGCTGCCTTTTACAGATAAAGCTGATCTTGTGAAAAGGCCATACCTCCCACAAATAATCCCTTCTCAGCTTACTGGAGGCCTTTAGAGACTGCACTCATACCAGTGTGGATGCCACAGAATTACCATAATTGGTACTAATAGCAGATAGCAGAAAAACACAGTGTGTGCTGGTTTTAAAAACAAACACTGTTTTGGTAGTATTCACTTGTTTTTGTCATGAATGATCTTTGCTGTAATTTTCTCACTACATATTACATGCCTACTATCCTAGCAGGGAAGAAAAAGCTCCGTGTGTGTGTGTAGATGGATATCTGTAAAATGTATCTTGGAGATGGTCAAACGTCTTTGTCTTGGTTGTAGTAGGAAGGTAAATGTCACGTTAAAGCATATGTCAAGGCAGAATAAACAAAAACACACAAATAGCACATCTCTGCAATACAATTGCAATCATTTTATATACTGCTAATATATTCTGCAGTGCTGTACAATCGTTTAGACAAGACATGTAATAAACATTGACAAACATCATTGACATACAGAAACAGTAGGTGAGGAGGACCCTGCCCAAATGAGCATATAGTCTAAGAGGAAGGGGACCAAAGACGCACAGGTTCATACAAGCACATTTCCCAATGTTTTATCCCGTTACAACATGCTTGAAGCCCATTTCCACCTTTTGCGGAGGCATTTAAAAAAAAAAAACATGCCAGCAATGTACACTGTGTACATGAAGCAGACATATCCAGTTGCTGTATATGAACACAAACTTGAGTTTCTTGTTAGTTTTCCTCTGCATATCCTCATGGAAATGGCAGCCTCTGTGCTCTGCAAGCAATGTGTAAGTTATACCTGAGCCCCCCCCCCATTCATTAGTATTCATAGTGGCAACCCCCCCAAAGTGTATTTTGTGTAAAGGCAGAGCTGGTGTTTAGTGATTGTGTTACACAGAATCACAGGCAGTGGGGCAGCTGTTTACAGCCTGCTTTACAATTAGACACTGGTGCCAGACTGAGTTTCCTGTGGAGAAAATGTTTAATTTGTAGGATTCAGGCCTAATAAAATGTTCATAAAAAAAAATGAAGAAAGCTTATAATGTGAGCCATGAACATGAGTCGTGAAGTGTCTTTTCTGCTGTGTTGTTGTCAGCATTGCCTATTTAATTTCAGGTGCATTAAAAAAGGACACATGCCCCTCCTTAACCCCCCTTCCCCTCATCCCCATAACCTCTCCTTTCTACAGAGTCAGAGAACACAGGTTCTGGCAGAATCAACATATTTCTTGCACTTCTAAAACTGCTATAACAAAACACTTTCAATGGTATATTTAGTAAGCCAAAAGGGAGCAGAGTTCATTGTTGGGGTTTAGATGCACTTTAATATTAAAGCTGATCAAAAGAAGCAGGAAGGCAGCCACGATTGAGCAGAATCTCCCAGCTACACTAGGCAATCTTCTGCATCTCTTGTCAAATTTGGTGCAGGAAGCTCCAACCTTCATCCATAAAGTAACAAACCAAAATCAATCATTTTTTCGTTTTTTTTTTTCCTGGAAAAAAACCAAGACATTTTTGTAGCCGTATGTGTAATTTGTTAATTGTACAAATGCTTTCTAGACTTCTAATTTTATTTATACTAATCTTTCAGCATATGGCATTGAAGGTTCTTATCACATTTTGTATGGTGTATTTTGAATGCAATAACGGAAGAGTGAGATGTTAATGGCGTAGACAGATAACTAATTTTCACACTGCTTTGTAATTTAATGAGGTTTGCATGAATAAGATGGATAGAGAAAAAATCCAAACGCAGCATTTAAAAAAATTTTTTTATCAGCACTGTTGCCACCTACTTATTTTTTTCCTGAGAGGCATGCAGAGGCTGCCACTGCTACTCCTCATTCTGCAAATGCTGGTTTCCTGGATGTCATGTTTACCCTCTTGCTTCAGTCTTTTGTGTCCCTTACCTGTCACACAAGCATGCAGATAGCGATGCCTTACTTTACAGATGCATACTTGTTTCAGGTTAGTGACTCAAACCTTATTGAACTCCGGTGATCAATTTACCAGCAAAATAATGTCAGAAGGGGATTGGCAATGTCTACCCCAATGTGTCTCAGGAAAGGTTTGTTTTAAAGTAGACCTATTGTTTGACAACATTCATAATCCTTGCTCTGGTTAATAAATGATCACAGAACCGAATTTGTACTTTGTATATTTGAGCTCTCTGGTCATCAGGTCTCTGGTAGTCCTCTACAAAGTATGTGAATGTGCATATAGGCACCCTTCAGGTGTCTGTTTTTACTTGACTGCGTTGGGTGTAGAAGCTTTAAAGTAAACATAGGTTCACTCTTTTTCCCCCTACTGCATATCTGGGCTCCTGCATGTGCAGGGAGCTCTGGCAAATGTTGAAGCACTGGTACATTAGCTCAACCAAAGAGGATTACTGTTTAAATAGAACAGCTGACTGGTTGGCTGAGCGGCGTCAGCCCCTCCCCCATTCAATGCAAGTAGAACTGAAGCCAATTTAACTGTATTGGCAAAGGCACACAGGCATAATTGCACTATTGTGGGTTAAGAAAATCTCATATTATAGATGTACATCTTTAAATGTAGTACTAACAGTGACTAGGATTAAGCTCAAAATAAAGCATCCTTGTTTACAAAGTACAGCAGTATATTGCAGCAAAGTGCACCATTTGCCTTACCTCAACTTCTTGTTTAGGTAGTATGATTTTTCGGTTGCATGCTGTTTAGAACAACTTGTCACTCAGGAATTAAGGCTAAATAATCATTACTCCTCCTGTAAGAACAAAAAAATAAAGCTTTTTGCTACATTGCCATACTAGGTTTGGTCAAATTTTTTGTGTATAATAATTTTATGCTTTATGTAAAATTATCATTTTGCTGATCTACTCTTTATGATTTTAGGAATGAAATCCTACCACCACGACTTTTCTGGTGAAGACATTCCCATGCAGATTTTGAAAACCAACCATCACCAAACTGTTGATTCTGAAGACACCAGCAACTGTGAAGATAACCAGAGTAAATTGGATGTGCAAAGACCTCCATTTGTGAAAAGCGAATTTTCTTCTGATTTAAAAGTACCAGCTCTCAATTACAACACAGACCCTCACAAAGCTATCCAGAACAGTAGTACCTTGATATCGGTGGTGCAAAATAACGCTGAGACTGTTGACACGAAAAAGCATTTGGCATCTGAGAAAATGCATCCAAACGGAATGGCACTTGATTTCCTTAAGGAACGTTCAGCACTAGACGCTACCAGTGTGGTTAAAGAAGGTCTTATTCCACTGGATCTAAGTGAAAAATCAAGCAGAGATGAGTTTTGTAGTAATAGTGCTACTGAATCTATGAAGGCTGCGTTGGTTATTCATCAGTGTCCCTATTGTAGTCATAAAACTTTTTATCCTGAGGTTTTATGGATGCACAAAAGAATTTGGCATAAAGTCAGTTGTAATTCCATGGCTCCACAGTGGGTTCAACAAAATGGGTTTAAAAATTTGAAAAATAGTGTGCTGTTTCTTGTCAGAAGCGGACGCACTGGTCCCCCTCCAGCACTTGGTGGCAAAGACTGTCCACCATTGCCCATTGCCAGGTTCACACGTACTCAGATGCCTAATGTGCCTTCAGCACTTAAAGGCAGCCCTTCAACAATGGGAAACACTTCAAAGGCTTCTGGTGGATCTCGTGGGTTTAATGGACCTAAATCAATGAGCTTCAATGCACAACGACAACCCAAGGTGGCACATGCCCAGGAGCAATACAGTTCTGTGGTACAACAGCCTTTGTCAAAGACAAAGCATGATTCAAGCCCTAAATTGACCCAAGCTGGAAGCTACAGCAGAAGTCACACACCCGCTCAAACATCTGTATCAAGACAAATTCTGCAGCCTTCTAGTAGTAAACAAGCTGAAAAATACCTAATTTCCCAGGGAGCGCATAGCTATGCATCTCCAAATAAACTTTCTTTGCCTGATGCGATTAAAACCAAATTCACATTGTCACAACCACAATTTTCATTTCATAAAGTAGATCCACATGTTAAACAGGAGAGCCCTCTAGTGCCTCAAAGGGAATCTCAGGCCAAGAATATAAATGAAGTTGGAACAGCGCCCAACTCTAGTGCTGGATCCAAGTCAAGCCCTGTTTTGCAAACTCAGTCAAGTGCAACGGGTGCCTCTTCGCCTTTTCAACCAGTAAAACAAGAACCAGCACCTGAGGGCCACGAAAAGAAACTAGACATTTTAAATATTTTTAAGACCTACATTCCAAAGGACCTAGCTACACTGTACCAAAGTTGGGGAGCCAATAACAATAATTTGGATAATGCAGGTAAATTAATTTCTTCTGCTTTAAAATGGTGAATTGTTAAAATTGAGACATTGAATATGTGTAATGATATTAGATCTAGCTCCAAACTAAATGAATTGTACAATTTTAATGTTTTGTAACCTTGCTATTTTGGCTTTATAATATGAATCCTTAGGACATTCCAAAGTTATCTAAATATCTGGGGGCAGCCACACATCTGCCGATAAGTGGAGGGTTAGCAGTCAGTGAACTTTTGTATAGGTCACTCTGTACTACTTGAAAAATTTGTTAGCTGGCCTGCACGTTTCCTGCCTTATTAGCTTACCTTTTTAAAATGTTTTATACTGTTTTTGTACTGTTATAGTTTGTAAATCACTTGCATATATGCAATAATAAAGTGTTGGTGTATTTGACACGTTACATAAAAACGTTTTGCTTGAAAGGTGTAAACCTGACAGAAGAGCCACAACCAGACAATAGACATGGCTCCACATACCTCTTTTTATCCTCAAAGCCAAGTAGCAGCAAACCACATTTGTTCTTTTGTCCTAATATATAGAAAATGCCTCCATCTATCTGCACGCTATGGCACACTAAAACACCAGCAAAGTGTTTGGAAAGTGGTCAGCATGCTTGCTCGTGGACTTTTGTAGAGGCTTTTAGACCATGGTGCTGGATGGAGACGCTGGCCAGAGATTGCCGATAGCCTTGCTTTTTTATTTATGCAAACTATTGTGCCCACAATATAGCATAGTACTGTTACATTTATCAACCATATTAAATACAGTGCAGTGTGGTCACTGAGCATTCAGTGAGCTTTGAAATGGCTCTGCAAATATGTTCTTTTGCTGTGTGTGTAAACTAGACCTTCGAGGAAAGCGTCAGATTATCAGTGATGATATGGAGTCCAGCTTCAAACTAAACTAATAAATGTAACCTTCTGTAAACTTAATATGGAAATGGGGTTCCGAAATGAAAGCTCTGGCTTCACCTTAAACCCAGCTACAGATGTGCATGTCTAGCAAGATTGATGTCACTTGGCATTCCCTCAGGATCACTGACGATCCTAAGGCCTGGTGCCAACAGTTTGCGCAACGCTTTACAATATAAAAAAGACATTACAATCCCAATACAAGACAAGATGGTAAGGAGGGCCCTGCCCCTGAGGGCTTACAATCTAAACAGTTGGCATTAAATGCAACAAAAATAGCCCCAGGGGAAATATATATGAACTATTCTTTCTTTCCTTTAAGCTACACAATTTGTATTACATTTACTGCAAACCTTACTCTTCAGAAAATTTTATTTTGAAAAAATTTGTTACCAAATTACTTTTTGCTTTACAAGCATTTGACAGGCTTCTTGCTTTCTTTCCTAAACACCCAGTAAAAAGCGAGAGGAAACTCCCCCCGAAGTAAATCTCAATCCTGCCTTTCATGGTTCTCCCCAAGACAGGATTAATTTCTCAAACCGTGAAATACCATGACTGTGTTTGAGCATGGTTTTCGACCATTTAGGCACAAGTCCAACTTCCTGTGAGGAAGAGGAGGTGGTTACGTGCTTGGGTTCACCCTAATTTCAAAGCATCGTTATCGTTTAAAAGTTTATATGCCAAACTTTTATATAACAGTACAAAATCATTTTGCAAATATGCATTTAATAAAGAGCAGGGTGGGGTACCAGTATTGTGCTAATTTCACCTCCCGGTACTGCCTGTTTACTTTTTGATTAGGTAAAAGTCCGTATGTGGTGGGGTGGCATGTCCGAGGGGGTACATGTCCTTTCTTTGACTCCTTCAGCTGTGTGAAGTGACCTGAACAGCAGAATAGATCAAATAAGACAGGGTATTCATAGCATAACAGTAAATCACTGCAGCAGACTGGCAGTTGCAGCCTTTAGCATCCCACCTACTGGCTGCAAAGGATATGTTTGAAATATCCAGATGTGATATTTCTTATTTACCCAACTAAAAAGAAAACCATTTTAAACCGTGTATTATTCTACTGCTGAAAATACAGTATATACAAAAACACTGTACATTGCTTTTACATCTCTATCGGGCATAATTTTAGCTTTATCAGCATTTTATACAGTAATGTTCAGGTTATAAGTGGGGCCTATTACACAGGTAGCTTAGACTCTCTTGCATTGGTAATCTCTTTTAAAGGAAACCTGTACTAAAATAAATATGGCTGCCTTTGCTGACCTGCCCTAAATACCTGGCTGCAATGCTGAACCAGCAGCTTTAATACTTTGATTCACTGACATGGAATAAGTATTCAGAGCAGGAGCTCTGTCTTCACTTGTTACATGCTTGTTTCAGGTCAATGATTAAAATAACACGGACACCATAAACAGCCTAGCAATTAGCATTTTTGGAAAGAGGTCAGCTGTGGCAAACTACATATTTCTCTCTACAGATATCCTTTAATGGCTTAGATGTGGTGGCTACTTCACTGGTAGCGGGCCCGTTTAGACAAAGCCGCTGGGTCTCAGTTCACATTTGTAAAGTCGACGGCCGGCTTTACAATAGAAGTGATTTTGGCGTCTCAGCTGTCAGGCGAGTCGCCAGACCTCCTACGAGCCTGGGACTGGCATCTCCGGTGTCGGTGGGAAGCTGTGGAGTAGAACAGTCGTTCACCGATGATCTCCCCGCACTATGATACTTAAATGGGGAAAAGGGGGAATGGGTAGAAACGGTGTTTAAAAGGAGAGTGCCACACTCCTGGTTTTATGTTGCAAAAAAGAGGGTATTTTGGAGATTGGGGTTTTTTAGGCACTCGAGACAATAGTTTAATATAAAAATTAGAACTTTAGAACTCCCCGCACTATGAGACTGGGAGAGATGCAGGTTACATCATTTCCGGCCCCATAGCTGTGTGATCTGCACTTCAATAGCTTATTTAAAGTGGAAAGGTGATACTAGGGGTTTTGGACCCTCAGTATCACCTTAAAGGAGTACCTGTCACTGCCAATCTGCTATCACATGGGGGGCTTGTAAGCCCCCTTATGTGATGGCAATTAAAGTAAAGTTTTTTTAAATAATACTAAATTAAATAAATTAAAAGATAATTAAAAACATTTTTTAAAGGCCCCCGCGAGCATGCGTGTTTTCGCATAAATACACCTCGGATGCGCCTACGTATGAAAACGACGATCGCTCTACACATGTTGGGTACTGCCGTGCACGCCTAAATGACAGCAATAATTCAAGGGCCAATATTTGTGGATCTCTAAACTGATGACCGTTTAGGGTCCTTTAAAGCGGTGTCTATGGACTTTTTGGGGTACTGAATTTTGTCGCAGTTTCACGGACGCACACAATTTTTAACCTGGGCATGTTGGGTATCTATTTACTCGTTGCAACATTATCTCTTATATTCTATAAAAAAACATGGGTATTTCATTGTGTTTTTGGGCATTTAAGTGCATTTTTCACTAAGTTTTGGAATTGCGCTAATATCGTGCATACATAAAAATTTGCAACTGCCACCATTTCATTCTACAGGGTCTTGGCTTTCAGATGATATATAATGTTTGGGGGTGTTTCAGAAGGAAGGACAGTGTCAGCATGAATTCAGAGAGGATTTGAGGCTCGATGGCGGAGTGATACACAAATAAGCTACATTTTTGTTAATAGGGTACTTGAATGCATTTTTAAGGTTTAACTCCTGAGTTGATTGTCACTTTAAGTCTAACTCAAGACCGCAAGGCTTTAATTCTGGCCTCGGAAATCAAAGAAGGATTGTTATAGTGCTGGCCATACACATGAGAAATTTCCTCCATCCACACTAAACATGTGGATGGAGGAATCTCCCGTTGTAGCTGTTTTATTCTGACCCCAGCCTGGTGCGTTGGCTGTAGTCACTGTTCTGCTTAAGCTTTTAGTCCCCTTCTCCTTCGACAAAACTTGATTGAAGAATCGACTTCTGTCTAGCTGCCAGGGCCACCCACTATAAGAATTTCTGCTGATTCCAGTTAATGGAAATTCTCACAGCGTATGGACCATCCCTTACAAAAAGGAGTGTTGTGTTTTTTGTTTTCTTTATATTACTCTGTTTTTCTGTCTGCATTAGAAAACTCAGCAGTGATGTATGTTCCGACGTCATCATACATTTTTTTTATCATAACAGTGCTTTAATAATGAGCTATTAGAAGCCACCTGCAAGTTAGAAGATATACATTACATCCATGTCTTGCATAAATTATCCTATTTTTTTATTTTACCTTTCACTCTCGTATAAAGAAAGTCATTTGAGCAAGATTCATCTCAAATGCAGTCTGAAACACTGAACAGATCTTGTAATGTGTTAAAACAAGCTGGAAGCACACAGCATGTTGTTTCTGGGGGATTCTATTTAACAGCATCAAATAATATTCAGAAGAAAACTAAAAGTCAGACATGTCTTTCTCAATCAGCAGCAAAGACAACAGCTAGCCCTTTAAGTCAGATGTTGTAAACTGACCTTTAAAAAAAGGAAGGTCTGAGTAGTTTTCCACAAATGCTAATGGCCCAGAAAACATGTTTACTAAAGGCAGGAAATAGGACTTTAATGCTGCTACTGTCTCAAAGCATCCAGAAAGACACTCTCATTCTCAGTTGTCTTTAGTCTGTGCCTCGCAGGTCTAGGGTCAAAGCAGCACCAGCAGGCAGATAGGTAAGGGCTAAAGGTTTGATCAGTCTGTGATGGCTCCACTCACTCTGCATTTATCTCCAAGGTACATCAGCCCAGGGGGGACAGGCGGGCTCTGGTTCTACTCATTTTCTATTATCCATGTGACTAGTCTCTGGCATGCTGGAGTCACTTTGATTTGCTTGATACACTGCTTGACAAAGCTGGGTGATGGCTGAAAAGTGGATCCAGCTGCTCTGAAAAGCGCACACCTGACATGCCAGTCCTGGTGCGGGCACATCACGGGGAGCGGTTTTTAATTCAATGTAATTTATGCATTTTCGCAGTCCTGTGTGTGCCTGGTTTGTCATCCCCAGCCCAGATGAAGGCTGACAGTTGTCATCTAGGGCCTGAAGGTAGCCTCACATAATGACACATTAGACATACTAATGATGTTTTCTTCCAGCATAATGTTTTCTTCTCAACTTCTTCTTTTTTTTTTCTTCCCTCCTCCTTCCTATCAACCAAAGGATTGCTTAGGACACAGGCACGCCAAGGAGATTATGTTTGCATCGAGTGTGGAAAGTGTTTTACCCAGCCAAGCCATTTAAGGACCCACATGAGGTCCCATACAGGTAGATCTTACTCTTAATTGTCTCTATTTTAAAATGTCAACATTTGTACTATTTGCAAGACTAACCTGCTTGAAAAATAGCTGTTTGTTGCTTTGGCTTTATGTATATACTTGCATTTTCTGTCTTTTCAGAATTCAAAGGGAAATTTGTATTGGTTTTGAACTGAAATAGTTTGTAGGGCTGTGATGGGATTTAATTAGATTTTTTTGTCCTAATAAGGGACTTTGTATTAATAGCAGAAGAGATTTCAATCTTGGCTGAGTTTTAACTTCCTGCGGCTGCCAAAGAGTTAAAGCCATCTGTTGAGACGTGTCAGCTATTCGTTCCTGTTGGTGATTCAGGAGAAGAATTTCTTTTTGATGGGAAAGGTTAACAAAAGACGGCAATAATTATGAATAAATATGCAAGTGATTCATTTTGCCACAAGCACACCGATATGTAGCTACTCATTTCTGCATATCATTAACCCCTGTTTTACATGATCATCTCCATTCTCACCTTATGACATTTTCCTTTATGGGAAAATGCCCTCTCTAGTCCCGACAGTGATAATTGAAACATAATTAACACAGCCATTTAATATGCGTTTAAACCTAGGCCAATTTATTTGTTGCTCTTATTACACTGAACTAGGTAGAGATGAAATGTGCTATGAGCAGTCTATGACAGCTTTAGACTAGTGGGCTTTGGTGCAGAAGTGTGAATGATGCATACATAAGGCATTCTGATGTGAAATGACAGAGGCCAAATGGTAAGTAATGCAAGTAGAGGGTCCCTTTATACACAGACTGATAATTAATGTTGTCAGTGATTGCTTTCTTCAGCACCAAAATCTGAATTAAAAAGGGCAGTGGCCTTAGGCTGCCATTAGCACACACTCTCACTGAAAGTGTTACAGTAAATTGGTATGTACTGGCCACAGGCAAGTAGCTGGTGTCTTCTTTTTTTTTTGTTTCTCCTCCCTTCCCTGTTTAATGTGGTTAAACTGTAATGGTCTCAATGATGTACACACACTAACTCAAGCTTCAATGCTCCTCTGTTTAACAAGACCCCTTGTTCCCACAGTGGTTTTTGAGTCTAATGGACTCCGAGGTACTGAAGTTCACACCACCTCCGCAGATGCCCCAAAACAAGTATGTTGTCAATGAATTGAGTGTTTGGTTTTTTGATGATTGCTGGGGAGAAAAGTGGCATAGCAGTACTCCTCAGTAAAGCACTGACCTTTTTTTATCATCAATGCCAAGATTATCTCTTGTATACTGATGCACAATGTGAATATTCAGCCTCCCCAAAACTTGAACAAGTGACCGATCATGCACAATACACTTTTTGTTAACTGAGAAATCCTCCTTATAAATACATATTCTATATTTTATAAATGGAGGAAACCTGTCTGTGTTTTTCTGAAGAGTATACTTTTCCAGTGTTTGCACATGAACTCTATAGAGCAATGCCTTACCCTTACCTTCTGAGCTTCTGTGGACTCTGTATGGTGGTGTGCGTTTCTCTTTCTGATGTCCAATGTCTTCTGTCTTAACAGACTCTTTTCTACTCACTCCTGACTTCTAGCCTACTTTTTCCTGTAGAAGAATGTGAACACACTTTCTTGTTGAGTGAAATGTACCTGAAGCCATAGATGACCATAGTTGCACGACTAGTGTTTTTATTTTATTTATTTTTTAATCACTTGTAAAGACCTAAAACTTTTAGAAACCTGCCATGTAAAAAGCACAAGCAAATAACGTTAAATTTCCCTTATACATTTTAAAGAACCATCTCTGTAGAGTTATTTTAGGGAATTTATCACAACTAAAAAAAGTTTGTGATTTTTTTTTTTTTCCCCCCTGTTCATCCTGTGCCACGCCATGAACATTTACTATTCCTTGATGTCATTTTAATTCCGCTGGCTCAGCTAAAATGTAGTGCTATTCAAGAAATGTTGATAATTTTGTTGTGTGTTTTTTTTACCACTTATTAGCAGTAAGATTAACTTGCTCACTGAGCATAAGCTTAAATTCTTGCCTAATGGAACAGCAAGGGTCATAAATGTATGGCATGAATTACCTAGAAGGAAGCTCTTATAAATGTAAGGTCTCTTGTCCGACCATATCCAAAAACCAGCAAAATGTATTGCTTTGTAGTAATTGTTAACTTGGGTGCCAGTCAAAATATGTATGCTTCTTTTACAGTTGTTTGTATATGGTTTTTTTAATACCACTTTCCTCTTCCTGAATTGAAGTCTTTATTTTAAAGCGAACTTTGAAGGGCCCACGTGGTCCACATTCTATAGCCTCTGGCGTGCATGATCACATTTGCCCTCATATAGAAACTTGCTGGGAGTGGCAATCAAGATTTTAACGTAAAGGCAGTCCCTCAGTAACATACATCCAACTTACATACGACTCCTACTTAAAAACGGAGGCTATTACTGTACATCAAGGGTAGTTGTAATGCTACCACACTCGTGCCGCCGAGGAGTGCCCGCCTTTTTGGGTCTGGTTTGTAGTACTGTACGTACATTACAGGAAGTTGGCTCTTGTTAGATATGCAGACAGCACTCTTTTTCCGGGTCACTGTGAGGTTTTTTCAGCTGTATGTATTCTCATTAGAAAGATTTAATCTCACTTTCTGTCCTTGAGACAACAGGAAGTGAAAGGAAATCTACCCCTAGTAAGGGAAATTCACTCCTGTAAGAGTGATCATGGGGAAAAGGTGTCTCCACTGAAGCTTTATCACCAATCTTTGTTTCCACCACAACCCCAAATTTTCCAAATTTAATTGTCAGTCACAGAAACTGAGGTGAAATATTCTGAACACGGGCACACACAGCAAAACAAACTTTACAGGGGGTAAAACCCTTCCCTATGCTATCCAAAGCAAAAAAATATTTTGGCTGGAGTTACTTAAAAAATTTACCTGTTCCAACTTACACACAAATTCTACTTAAGAACAAACCAACAGAACCTATCTTGTTCGTAACCCGGGGACTGCCTGTAGATATTACTTGAGGCACACTCATATGAGCACAGATTTAAAGGAGAACTATGGGGTTAAGTCTTTTCCCCATAGTTCTCCTTAGGGTGGGAGTCCAGCCCCTCCCCTGCCACGGCAGAGAGCCGTGACAGGATCGAGAGGTGAGCGAACGCCGGTATGTGTTCGCTCACCTCCCGATCTACTGGGCCGAGAAAAGCACTCACCTCACAGTTCTCCTTTTAAACAATTATTCTTTCATGCCAATGCCTCTTCCTAGTACTGTGCTCCTCTACAGCAGGCAAGATGTCTGTTGGGTTCCAGGCAATTACACAAACCATGTTCTTTTTTTGAGACTTCTCTTTCCTCAGGATATCTTCATGGGCATGCTTGGTGTCCTGCCATGTTATGCATATTTGGAGATGGGATTTTTTGTTTAGCTCAGTGCAGAACAACCCCCCTCCTTACAGCAAGGATGGATGCAAGCATATTGTCAGCCCATGTAGTTGGAAATAAGATTTACGTCAACCCATCATATTGTCCTTTTCAATAGGCTGCAGAAGGAGTACATTATGTATGTTAAATCATGCCTGTAATAGAAGAAACACTATACACAAATTTCCAGTGGCCCATTTGTTGGCATCTTTGCTTCTCCTTGGGCACTGAAAGCATTTCACCAGCTGGATGGATATTCCCACTGTCTCGTATGTCACTACAGGCGGTACCAGCTAGCAGGAGGAACCACTGCGCGCAATAGGGAAACCCATCCAGCCGTTTGAATACTTGCAGCGGCTTGCAAGAAGGAAAGAGGCAGCTTATCAACAAATGGACTGCTGGAAAAGCAAGTATAGACCACCTTTTATTAGAGGTAGACCACCTTTTTATTACAGGTATGCTTTCACATGCAAAAGGTACTTGGCCTGCAGCCATGAAAGATGCCGATATGATGGGGTTTACTTGATTAAAAATACATCTTGTTTCAAAACAACATGGCCTGACAATGTGTATGCATCGACTGTATCTTTGTTGTTATCTATGTTGTTCCTGACCACCGCTATAGGGTGCGTTGTTTAGACAGGAGGGTTTCGGCATAGGGTCATAATAAAATGTATTTTCACTTTTGCAGCCAAATTGGGATAACGCCTATTTTATATAGGTGTTATATTTCTCATTTGCATACTATTAGGGCTGCAACTAATGATTATTTTTTTCGATTGGATAAAAAAAAAAATGCCATCCTTAATTTAAAATAAAATACACAAATACAGTTTTACAAACATAAAGTTTACTTCAGAATAACACGGCATGCACAATTTTTTGCAATCGCACTGCACTGGAACGCAGTTAAGACTTAAGAGACACAGACAACTTAGAGACAATTCTTATGAAGGCATTTAGGAGTAAAACATAAACTATGATAATATATCTGTTGTTATATCCCTGGTGTCTAGTGCATGTAAGTTTAAAAGACTGATGATGCAACCAAATTGATCCCCCCC
>NW_017306468.1:1231553-1272610 GCF_000935625.1 Nanorana parkeri | reverse complement strand
TTTAAAAAAGAGTTCCCCTAAACAAAGAAATCCCTATGTTGGAGCTGATCTAGTAAACAGGTTACACAAAGTATAATAATGTATAAAAGACTATATTTAATGACAAATAAAGAAAAATACAAATAGGATCCAATGTAACAAGACATCTAAAAACAAATAAAAAGACATCCCCTGGAAATTCCACTTATAGTAGTACGAGTGATGATCTAGAAACCACCTCAGTGGTAGATAGTCACTAATATATACACAATAATGTGTTTTAAAGACGGATACAATGTATCAGAGCGTACTCACAACCTGTGTGGTTTGCGATGAGGGACAGTCCTTGTAGGGTCCCCTGTTTAAACACGGATGTAGTGAATTCTGTGAGGTATATCCTTGTGTGGGATTGTGATTCCAGATAGTTCTTATCCTTGTATGTCTGGAGGCTCCGATGAGCGTGTCACTCCCAGCTCATTTGAGCTCACACTAATCAGCGGGTGTCGGTCACTTCCGATCCAGAAAGGAACCCGGGGGTTGTTTCCAGCATGTGCGGCCGCACAGCGAAATGGATAAAGACACACTGGGCTGAAAGGTGGATGGTGAGATGGAGCAACCTCAGCCCACAAGCTGTTCTCGATCTCGGTTCAGATTCCTACAGATTTCACTGCAGTTACGAGATGGCAGTGGTTGAGAAATCTTCGTTCCATCCTGTCCTGTCACTCGACAATAAAAGGTTGTTTCGTTCACTTGACCATGGGTAAAGTGATGCGGGTATCCTGCATCACTTTACCCATGGTCGAGTGAACGAAACAACCTTTTATTGTCGAGTGACAGGACAGGATGGAACGAAGATTTCTCAACCACTGCTATCTGGAGTCACAATCTCACACAAGGATATACCTCACAGAATTCACTACATCCGTGTTTAAACAGGGGACCCTACAAAGACTGTCCCTCATCGCAAACCACACAGGTTGTGAATACGCTCTGATACATTGTATCCGTCTTTAAAACACATTATTGTGTATATATTAGTGACTATCTACCACTGAGGTGGTTTCTAGATCATCACTCGTACTACTGTAAGTGGAATTTCCAGGGGACGTCTTTTTATTTGTTTTTAGAAGTCGTTACATTGGATCCTATTTGTATTTTTCTTTATTTGTCATTAAATATAGTCTTTTATACATTATTATACTTTGTGTCACCTGTTTACTAGATCAGCTCCAACATAGGGATTTCTTTGTTTAGGGGAACTTTTTTTTGAATTAGTTTACGGAAACCCTGGAGACTGATACAGATTACATATTATATTTTGTCTATAGCGTAACTCCTTACTCCCCTTGTTGTTCCAAAGTTTCATGTTTCCTTTGCTCTTCTCCCTCTCTTCAAACCTTAAGAGGCCTTTACCCTTGTGGTGATATTACACGCATCGTTTGCTATAATACAACATCTACAGATTGTTATATTGTGAGGAATGTACATCACATAATCTCGGTTGAAAATAAAACCCCTGTAACAAGTTACATAAAGCAGAAATGCTTCAATAAGTACCAATTTTCTTTACAGAAACAAATGTTAAAGTGAAAAAGCAATGCCCTAGTGTCCATTTAAGAGAATCTAGATTTTCGAGACTTATGCACTGTCCATTGATTCTAGGTGTGCATATAGAATCAGTTTAGGAGCAGTATGAGAAGGTGATGAAGTCTGAGGAAGCAGTTTGTTTTTTTTCTTAGGAAATACTACTACTGTGCATGGGCTTGAGTAGCAACCTCTGATTACGTTAATTATATCCTCCTACAATTTTCTTTCAAACCTGAACAGTACTATTGCTGTTTACCCCATATTGTTTAATTGTTCCATGCATTGACTAAACACTAGGTGGAAAAGCCTTTGACAATATGTGGTCAGCATTGAAAAATATATACAATATGTACAGTATTGTATGCTCTTTATGGTTCTATTTGTGGTGATGGGTAAATATTATCAATGATCAAATAACTTTTTTTATTTTATTTTTTTTAAATTCCAAGTTGGTGGAACTATTAATCCCAAAAAATGCCAGTCATCATTGAAATTATTTTAATTTGTATTAATTCATTTTACAAATCACTATCCTGGTGAATAGTCAGAACTGTAAAAAAAACCTGTCTGATCATTGTGTTGTAAGTCATTACAGTTACTGTAATTTTTAGACCGCACTTCCTGCAATTTAAAGTAATTCTCATTTCATATTTATTATTGATACCTTTCTCCCAATTGCAAGTGTTAATCCGTTTTGCTGGTGGTAATCCATAAATCTTAATAATGGACACAGCAGCAATCTTTGCCTAACTCGCATTAAAACAAGATTTAAAGCAATCCAAAGTAGTTCACAGTTCTAAATACAGAGGTACATTTACTAGCTTGCACAGCTGTATTGATGCCAGTCATTGTTAAAACAAGACCTAACTTTTATCCTTTTCGTGCTACAAATGGTAATTTATGTAACATGGCTGTAACAGAATGTTTGCTCCATATCTGTTTACCGTTGTGCATTTAATCTCACATTTGTATTTAGTTTGCATTTTTTGACATTTCTACAGAATTTGCTTGGTTGGTTTGCCTTGATTAAAAGTGATTTACAGTTCCTAACTAATTCCACTTATAAGGTTAATGTATTAATGAAATATTAAGCTTGCCTTGTTGTTTTAGGAACATGGCATTGTTCTGTGACATGCAAAATGTCATTGTTAAACAATCCTGTGAAAGCTTCAGGCTCACATTAGTTCACATTTTAACATTTAGCTTTTTTTTACCCCCTCCCTCTGCCTAAGAGCCTCCTCTTTGTGATTCTTTAGGGAAATTTGCTGCAAAGCCTGTTTAGGTTTTGACAGATATGTATGAGAGCATTATCGTGAATCTCTTTGTTGTGTGGACATACATAGAACATTTTACTTTATTTCATGTCTGCTTTTTCACTGTGCTCTTTATTTGTGTTTTTTTTAAACGGTTACCTGTTTTCCTTCACTGCCCCCTTTCCTTTTCTTCATTGCGGCCTCAGGTCATGTTTTGACATTTGCCAGATGATTTTAAAGAACTTGATATGCTTTGTTTTCTTGAAAGAACAGATAGGTTAATTCAACTGGAGTTTAACAGACATTGAATAGATTAAGCTAAACATAAGTTACCTGAAGACATTCAGTGTGTGTTTCATCCAACTACTAATGATTTAGTGAAAGTTAGGCCATTTCTTTTTCTCTCAGCTATATTTAGATGTGCCTTCCTGTTGCATAGTGCAGTAGTGTCGCAATGATAGTCTGTAAGAATGGTAGCTAGCTCTAAGGCCTGGTTCATGCTGAGAGGTTTGTAGCGCTTTTTCGGCCCTAAAAAAACTCCCAAGAAATATGCCCCCTCAAAAAAAAAAAAAAAAGCCCATTCATTTCTATGGCCCTGTTCACATCTGAGTGTTTTGTCGTGTCGCAATAAGCAAAACGCCTGTCGCTGGAAAAAGTATGTGAGCTTTTTATTGGCATATTACAGCCCGTTTTGGCCCCATAGACTCAATAGGAAACGATTGAAATTGATCGTTTACTGTGTTTCTGCACGTTCATAAATGAGCTACAATCTGCTCACAAAAACGTGCGGTTTGATTTTTATGCGCATAAAACGTGCATTAAATGCTGTCGCCTAGGTGTGAACCCAGCCTCATTAGTAAAATCCAAATTCATGTCCAGAGTTTTAGAAATATGTGATAAAAAAAGGTGTAGTCATTCAGCACTTCAATTTCTAACAGTGTGCAAGCCAACACACTCTTGCTCTGCTCAGCTTGTCTGTGGGTGGTGGAGCATTGACATTGGTGCAGAAAGCTTTGGCGTAAATGCTGTGCTGATCAAACAGGCAAAAGGTGTGTGCAAGAGTCATCACAGGTTTCCTTTTTTTGGGGGGGGGCAGGGCATTTTGTTTTTTTGTTTTTTACTTTTTAAAGGAGAACTATGGGGTAAATGTTTTTCCCCAAAGTTCTCCTCAGGGTCACAGGAGGACATAAACTAGCATCCTCCCGTGACCCAAAGCTCAGTATACTAAGCTCAGTAATACCGAGACCACCGCAGCTGGGATGGATCCCGACATTACTGTTGAGATCCACCCAGCTGCGTGATTGACAGCAGGCTCTGGCTATCTAGAGGCAGAGCCAGCTGTACCCGCACCCTCCCCCGTTCGTTCCTCCAGTCAGCGCTGGAGGATCGGGGAGGGAGGGAATCCCTGCAGGGAGCCATGAGTGACGGTCACGGCTCTCTGCAGGGGCAGGATCGAGATGTGAGTGAGGGACGGTATGTGTTCGCTCACTTCCCGTTCTATTGAGCCGACGTGTGACTGTTTCATTGTCACACGTCGGCTCAAACTATGAGGTTGAGTGAAATTCACTCACCTCATAGTTCTCCTTAAAGTGATTAGGTTGACCCTGTCCTCATCTCCCATACCTCTCTGTTCTTACATTTGGTGGGCATCCTATTGTCAAACACAGAGCCAACGGAATTGGTGGGGCAAACCACAGGGGTGTGGAAATTTAAAAAAAACGACTTGTCCAAGGACTAAAGTGGGAGCCCACCCTACTTGTCCCTCATGACAATATACTTGTCCTGATACAAAAAAAACTATTTTAACCAAAACCGTATTTAGCAGTGCTAAGAAATGCTTCTCATTAGTCAGCGCCGTCAGGTGACCGCACTGATCAACGAGTGCTTGCAATTTGCGAGTGAAATTCAGAATACATGGCACAGGTACAGATAGTACACCTGTACTGGCAGATGGGGAAGGACCAGTCGCCCAAATGGCAAGTGTATCTGGGAAGGAGAGGGGGCCATATTTGTGCGGGTAATATTATTTTCCCAAATTACTTGGAAAAGTGAATTCACCCTTCAGGGCTGGTGCACACTTGGGCACACGTGTGCAGTTGCATACAGCGGTTGCTGCGCGACCGCATTGATTTTCATAGGGTACAGCCGCATGGCAACTGCTGAAAAGGTACATGTACCTTTTTTTGCAACATGCACCGTGCTGTGTTTTCAACTGCGATTGCACAGGTGGTATTGTGGTGGGAAATCGTGCAACCTGCCTGGCTCGACTGGAATGCCATTTGAAAATAATAGCACTGTCAGTGGTGGTGTGCGATTCCGCGACCGTCCGTCACGGATTGCCCACTCCGCTCACACAATGCCCTAATGCATGTGTTTTAATTTTTTTTTAATTTTACTTTACTACCTTTTTTTACATTTTTATTTATTTACATTTCAAATTTGTATTGTATTTTTTTGACTTTTTTTCACTTAACTTTATTGCTATAACACAAGAGCTAACAAGCCCCCTGTATGATAGCATTTGGAGGTGACAGGTTCTCTTTATTGAACCTGTCACCTCCAATAGAGGAGTTCTAGCACAGTAGTTTGCTTGCTATTCTGTGGCAGAAAGGCTGCGAGTGTTGTCAGTGCTCACACTGAGCAGAGAACGGACATGCTCTCATCTGCTCCCCGCTCTCTAACCTGATCCAATTTGCGTGGTCCCGGGTCCCCCAGAAGAGCCCTGCGGGGGTACCCCGAAGACCACGGCCGGGAGGGAGCTAGCGGGCAAGAGAGAGGCAGCGGAGTGTGGTGACAGATGGTGGGTGGGGAGAGAGGCAGGGGGCGGTGACACAGGCGGCAGACAGAGAGAGGCGGTGTTCGGGGAGGGGGAGTGAGAATCAGGCTGCTTACAAGATATCTTGAGCGGCTGTACAGCCGCTCAGGTTTACTTTAAAAGTACACTTGGGGGCATATTTATAAAACAGTGAATGTAGAGTAAACATTTACTGGTGGTGAATCAATTACTGTCATATAAAACACATTCACGTCGAAGATTCGCCTGCAATTAATGTTTGGTTTTAACTGCTTTAGACTTATACCCCTTATTCCTGGAGAGGACGAAAATAAATATTTGCATTCTATTAAGCTTGGCCATATTTCAGAATTATTTACACAGAACATTTACCAGTTGTTCTCAGAATGTCCAAGACAATATATGGCTCACAATCTATGGGTAGGTTTTAGTACAAGCTGATTATCCCAGTATGTTCTTTGGATTGAGAGGGGGAAAAAAACTGCAGATGCAAATTTCAAGCCATTTGTTCTCCTAGGTGTCCTATACACAGGACCTTAGCTCTGCAAACCTCTCACAGGGTTATTCACTAAAGGGTGAAGAGTTTGGAGAAAGCAGGAGAAGTGAACAATCTAGGACAACATACCTGATTTGGAAAAAGTCTCGAATTCAGCTCACTTTCCAGTTAGATTGTTCACTTCTCCTGCCTTCTCCAAACTCTTTACCCTTTAGTGAATAGATCTGTCAGTGTTTAGAAAACTGGATATCTGCAAAAGTAGAACACCAGATAAACACCAGGTAAATCCTTGGCCTATGTCCCAGGTGGGCATAAAAATATATATTTGGTTAGAAAAAAACAACTGAATGTCTATAGGTACCTTTTAGTTTATCAGTTAATGACTGTACATTATAGCCAGATAACCAGTAATACCTTGAAAAAAGTGATTTTGTTTTCTTTTTTCTTAGGGGAGAGACCATTCCAATGCAGATATTGCCCATACAGTGCCTCTCAAAAAGGGAATTTAAAGACTCATGTGCAATGTGTGCATCGGGTACCTTTTGATAACAGCGAGTACCCCGACAAGCAGCTCCTCCGACCTGAAAGTGACAATCCCACCAGTTACATAGAGGACCAGCTGGAAAACATGCCTTCTAATCATCAAGTCACTGGAGCTGTTGCATTAAAGTGAAGCTAAAATGTGACACCTTCCCTCTTAGTGCGACGATACTCCTGTACTATATAGTGTTTTATAATAAAGATGTAGGCGAATCTACATCCATATCATTTTAAATGCTGTTCAGACTTTGTTAAAAATAGCAGTTGCTGAGATGGCACATGACACAGTCATGAAGCAGAGTTTCATCACACACTGGATGGAAGGGGTACAGCATAACACAGCTGGGACAGTTTAAGCACTGATCTGTAATCTACTCCAGAGGACTACTTGCGAGTGTCAAAGGAGTAGCGGAGACAAGGCACAATAAGTAACGCGTTGGATTTATTTACCACTGATTTGCTTAAAGCCGAACTGCTCAGTGATGCTGCATAATAATATGCATTTATTAAATTTGAAGAGCAGCTCATGATTTTGATGGTCTTAATTCTGACGACGAATCACAAGGTGCCGCCACGTTCTGCTGTTGACCGATGTGAACAATAAAACACTTAACGTGATGCTACATGAACACTAATACCGTAGGAAAAATTGCTTCTTGATTTTACTCTCAGGACTTTTTTTTTTTTTTTTTTAATAATAGGGCTACTTTCTTACACCTGTTCACAAATGATTATGCAATGTTTTCCCTTTGTAAATGCCACACAACAGCTGCAGAGTTTAGTACTGTACTAGATAGCGAAATAATTAAAAGAAGAAAAAAAATAGTTGGGCATGTGATAGCATGCATGCATCTCCCCACTGCAAAACCACCCTTCTCCAAGCCGGTACCTTGAGAGAGGTCTTAAGATTTTTTCTTTCTTTCCTGTTTATAGCATGTTTGATGATGTTGCCTATTAAGTTGTCTTTGTTATTTGGTGGAATTCAGGTTGTGGGGGGAACGAACATATAAAAAAAAAAAGCTTTATATACCTCTTCTGCAGCATTTTTATGGTGAGGTGATGGTAAACAAAAATAAAGCAGTGAACTCGGTTTACCCCTTCAGTCTAGCAAACAGCATTGCTGTGCTGTTCACTGGGAGGGATTGCATATGTTTTCCATAGATCTTCTTTTGCCCATTGTTGCTGTGACACCATGTGTTACAGCAACACATCTAAGAGTCCCAAATCTTTGCACATTTGATTTTATGCATTATCAACAAAGTTACTGCTGCCTTGAAAAGAATATGTTCTGTGAAAAAAAAAATGCAAAAGCTTTACTAGTGTGTGTGTTTTTTTTAATTGTAACCTTTTATAAAGGCAGGAAATGGGTATAAAATAAAATCCTAGCATGCTAAATATATTTTTCAAAAAAGCAATAATTTTACATGTACAGATAAAAAAAAAATCTAACCTTTTAATACTGGTAAGAGCGACAGTTTACTTTGTACTATAAAGAATAGCTTGTTTTTGTAGTATGTGGGCTTATGATAAATATTTTGTTTGAAAAGAATTAAAAAAAAAAAAAGGCATTTTTTTCCCAACAGATATTTTAATGTAGTTTATTTTATTCTGGGTTCTACAAATACATTTTCTAGTTCTTGTATGGCTATACCAGGAGCTAAATGTTTTAATTTTGTGTGGTGATGAGCTGGCCACCATTTTGTTCCCTAAATTTGGTGTCTAGAGTATTGCCTGGGTAGGAGGTGGATTCAGAAATGCTTACATCTGAAGTGTTTTATTGTATTAAATATTTTATTTTGGATTCATTCCACATCTATGCTAATAATTAATCTGGTTAATTATTAACGGTTTCCTCCTTTTTAATATGACTGGACACAACACGTTTCTTTTTTTTTTTTCGTTTTGTTTGTGAAGTGTCATTTTCAAAAGACACAGTGATTTACATACTATAATATACAGTCTACTATTAGATCCTTCAAAACATGACACCTATGGTATTAAACACTCTGGCTTGGAGTGATCTTACAATTAAACGGAGTCTTCATTCAGCTTGGCACAGTCTTGAAGAACATCTGACGGCTGGCAGGAAGCATGGCTGTCACTGATGCTACAACAAAGTTTACAATGTCGATGTTTCTTTATGGAGAACAACAGTAGGGGGAAACCATTGTAGATAATTACATGCTGTGTACAGTGCAGAAATAAGATTCACATAATTGAACAAGCATTAAAAAAAAAATCACCCCGGATCCTAACATTTTTTTTCTTTCTGTAATATCACCCTATTTAGTGGTGTAGCTTTTGTGCTCTTTTATTTTATCATCAGTATTGTGTTGATTTGTTATTGTAGAAATCCTCTAGACTATAGTATTTAAATGATTTTTGTTTTGTTATTTATTTAGTTAACCTGTTTTGATCAGCTTCTCAAAATAAAATACTTTTAGCCTGATACACTCCTGTTAACTATCTGTGGACTGTTACATAAATTTTCCTACTACCTCTACCAATCTACTGTTTCTCACTCTTTAACAGGTTATTTTTTACAGCGCTCTAATGTAATTTACACAATAAAGGGTTTGATTGTTTACACTGGATGTGCACAGACTCTTATTTAGCTATGTTTATATTACGGTACTGGTAAGTGTGGGTTTTGCAACTAGAAGTGCTTATGACCAAATATTTGCGCAGGCTAAACCTTCAAGTCAAGCAATGGGACATAAATGGTTGCCTTTTGACTACATACAGATACAGTCATACTTCCATAACTATAATTCTTACTGTTTTTAGTACCCAGTTTGTTGTGAGATGAAGGTCGACTGGTGCAGAAGTCATCTTTGACTGAAAGGTTGAAGCAAAACTAAACTCTTCTCCCTTTGTTCCCTTGCTGGTGCTGACATCTTCACCCGGATCATCTTCTGGGATCAGGATCTTCAACCATCCTGAGCCTGATCCCTTAGAGAACAGCGTTGCTCTCATTACATCGCTCACATAATGGATTCTTGCCAAACGAAACACTAGTGGCACCAATAAGGCCGTTGTATGTTGTAAATCCTACTCCTATGAACATCTATATAATATATCCTTCCCACTCGCATGTTAAAATCCCTAAATCCAAGACCATTTACAATATTCTGGGATGCTTAAACTATCACAAAAAGCTGTGAAAGCTCTAGGCCCTTTCTCCGTTACAGAATTGTTTTTCCTTTACAGTATCTGGTAAAGATCCTGGGCCTCATGGCTTTGGCCCTCTTATACTACAAAGCCTTCCATCAAACCTCACTCCCCACTTCATAAAGGCATGCATTTCACTTGTGCTCCCTGACCGTCCGCAATGCTTCTTAGCTCTTGACTCTCTGTGACCATAATGGTGAGTCCCATATCACTCAAACACATAACCAGCTGCATCAGTCATACAGATATCCTTGTTCAATGTCAATCAAAAACTCTTTTGATAAATTATATTCAAAAGACTGTGCCACCACCTACCAATCTTGATTCATTCTCAGCAAATCGGTTTCATCTTTTTTTCATAGAAACTAGAGCTAATGCACTGTTCACAATTGATGCCATTTCCCTTTTCATAAAAATCTGTGAACTAACTCACAGCACCCTACCTGCTGCACTTAGCTGCTGTGAATACCATCTCCCACCACCCACCCCAGCTGGAGTAATAGCCTGGACCTTTTAAAACTACACTACACAGCCCAAAGCCTCTGTAGCATAATGCTTGCAATGGTAGCGGTTCTTGCCATGGTGGGAGATGATATTCACAGCAGCGAAGTACAGTGGGGACCCAGGGGAGGGAGTTTTATGAAGAACTGAACTTACCATTTACATATATAATATCACTCTAGTCATCAGCTAGTGCAAAGAGTCGACGGCACTCTTTCAAATAGCTTTCTCATAACTAATAGAATGTGAAGGCAGTCCCTTGTCCCACAAATATTTGCACTTACCCTTAAACCTTTCTAATGCCACATTAGAACTTACCCAGACATTATAGAACGTTGTGTTAAACCAAAAATATATAAAATGTCTGCCTGTGCTGGTTATTTATTTTATACCACTAATCTACATTTGTCACCTCTGAACGAATTGAGGGGATTTTATTTCTATGGCTCCCCCTCACACCTCAAAATAAATATTAATCAAAAGCCATGACTGTAACTCTGAGCTAGAAAGTAACCCGTTCCCTTAAGCAATGCTTCCCTTTCTGCTGGATCCACAACATCCTAATTTATTTTGGCACTAAAATGACCCGCACCTCTAAAGACCTATATCAATGTAACTATGTCCCCCTGGTAGAAGTCACAAAGATGGATCTTCTAAAATGGGAGAATTATCTCACCTTTTTTGAAACTGTCAATTGCTTTTCCATCCTCTTTTGGCTATCTGGTATCCATCACCTCCAAACTGCCCAGAATCCAATAAAAACCCCTTACCCATACTAAGGACTTTCGTGGCCTGGGTGCTACATACTTTCTGCTTCATTGTTCTGCTACCATTTTGGCCACAGCCATTGGCATTGGTACTGTCATGAGCCAACCAAAGAATGGGCCTTAATGGAGCGCAACTACTCATTTGCCTCTCTCACATGGATCTCACTATCCAATCTTGCTCTAACAACCGCACACACATTAATCAACATCATCCTGCAAAAGTTCTCAAATTGGAAGGTGGACAATTCTTTACAACTCTAAAGCTAGCCATACACCTATAGATTATCTGCAGATTTTCTATGGTCAGATGAAAAAAGTGGAACAGATTCTTCCATCTACGCTAAACTGTGTGGATGGAGGAATCTCCCACTGGGCCAAGCTGCAGTATCTTGCTAGTCAGCCCCGCTGGCTCTCAGAATACCTCTACAATGCCTGCATCCAATCAGATTGTTCAGGTATTTTGAGAGCCAACAGGGCCGACTAGCAAGATACTGAAGTGGGCCCACTGGGAGATTCCTCCATCCACGCAGTTTAGCGTAGATGGAGGAATCTTTTGCACTTTTCCATCTCATCTGACCGTAGAAAATCTGCAGAAAATCTATAGGTGTATGGCAGGCTTTACCCTTCACTCTCCCACCTATCTTCAGAAACTTTTCTTTCCCATCAGGTCTCAGCAACAACAGCTCTGTTAAAAAGGAAAGAAGTGGGAATGCACAGAATCCCTTGGTTCCTATCCTAACAGGGTTGTGTTTTCCTCCACAATCTTTGTGAATCTTCCAACTGTTCTAAGCTTGATGCATGAACCCAATAATTCATTAACTCATTGCCCCTAAAAGACTGGCTTATGGCCACTCACCCCTGTGGAACAAACTGTTTCAACAAAACGGCACCCTGAGGTCTGCTTTCCCAATTCTATCAATAGCTTCACATAGATCAATCCATCAGATCCCCCTTCTGCCATCTTTAAATAAAGGAGCTCTCATACCAGCTCATGGCCTAACAATGGGACAATTTTTTTTGTTACACATAAAGGCGTTGATTTAATTAAAGCAAATTTGCTGTTGCACTTTGCAAAACAACTTTTTTTTCGCCTAGCGAAAGACGTAAAGCCTGGCTAACTTCCATCATTCAATCATGTGCAAGCAAACATACTTTATATATATTTTTTTAATATTTTAATACCAGGTATTCTTTGCAATGTGAATTTTTGAAACATTTACAAAGGAAAATTCCTTGCAAATTTGTCTTTAGTAAATCAGCGGTAAAGCCTTGATCTCTACTAGACTCCAGCAATCTGGCTACAAACTTTTTTCCCTATGGTACTACACTCCAGTAAAACTTTATTTTCCTGGTATTTAGATCAATGTGTTGGAGATGCTCCAAATTTAAAGAGTCAATGCTCTACCTATTTTGGATTTGCTCAAAAATAAAACCGTTCTGGCAGACACTCTTTTCTATTATCTCTACTGACAAACAACTTCCTGTTGACCTACCTACTTCCCCCTGCATCTGAATAACATGGATCAAATAACTATAAAAGTTGTTACTCTTACATTAGATTAAAACAGCTTAAATGATAATCCAAAATGTCTAGAAACGGCCATGCACATACTACTGTACAGGACTGGTCCAGTGATTCAAACACAATCTGACATGGATAATCTCTCCATGATCAAGACTCCAAATTCGGACTCTCCTCTGGTACCCTTTGATACTGTTCCACTACTTGGATCAATACAACTTCCTTATGACTAAAATGTGGTCCCAAAGGTAATATTAAAGAGGAACTCCAGACAAAATAATTCTTAAGCCTTGCAGTGGGGCTGTGCCTGCACTGCAAGGGTTAAGTGCTCATTTTGCCTCCTAGTAGCTAAAATAACAGATATATTCACCCGCACCGCAATACTGGCTGCCTCCTAGACTGGTCCCTTCAGCCTCTCTCCCTCTCTGCTCCATTAATGTAATGTTCAATACTGTATAAAACGTGTACACTGTATAGGATGTGATGACTCGCAGGACCTAAGACCGCCGGAGCAAAGGTAGGAGAGAGGCTGAAGGGACCAGTCTAGGAGCCAGCCATGGTCGCTGTTTGGGTTAGTATATTTTATTTAGTTATTTTAGCTCCCTAGGCAGAACAACCCTTGCAGTGCGGGGGGTAGCCCCACTGCAAGGGTTAAGATTTTATTTGCCTGGAGTTCTTTCAAAACATCACATGCTTGAATGGCCTAGTCTCTGACTCCCTACAGAGAGGCTCTGAGTGTCCAGGAGAGGCTCCCCCCTTCAGTCTGTCACTACCCCACCCTTAACTTTACATCCACATTCTATACTATCACAGGGTATTATACTCCCTAAATATAGCTATGGCATACAATACCACCCCCCATTAACACTTTGACTCTCGACCTCTTTATGTAGATCCCATTGGGTTGTCACAATGTTCTTCAACTATCACTGTCCTGATTGCATATGCACCTTATGTTCTATGTACTATTTGTTATTCTTGTAATGTTTATTCAGAAAACTTTTAATAAAACTCTAAATATAAAAAAAATAGCATGTCCATTAAGAAATATAGGAGACTATTGCTGACATGTTATTGGCACTGGGGTCATCATCCTTGCATTAATGCTTAAGTCAGGGGTACTGGCTGTCTACATGTAAAGGTGGCCATACACCTGTCAGCTTTTTTACATTCAACCCGCGGGCTGAACAAAAGAAATTGACACGATTCCTCCATCAACACAAACAGCGTGTTGATCGTGGAATCACAGCTGTTTGCATTGTATTCTAACAGGTGCTGCTGACACCTGTCAGAATACAAGATTAGAGCGGGCAGCTCATTGGCTGCCGCCTCTGATTGCATGAAGATTTTCCAGCAGGCTCCTTAAATCAGCTGATCGAGGAATGCCGGCTGAAACGGAGCCGACAGCCCCACACACTGTTAAAAACCGGCCAGTGTATGGGCACCTTGAGGCAGTGAATGTAGTGTAAGAATTACATTTTACCTTTTTGACTGGTGCCAGGAATTAATGGCTCTTTCAAATCCAACTTGTGGATATCAGAATCTTCATCATCTCACTTTCCTGAGTAAGTTGCAAGAAACTGCAACTTTGGTGATCAGTAAACTGCCACCCTTAAACACAAAAGAAGGAATTTATCAAAACTGGAGCTGGCAGAATCTCAGCTTCTCTATTCGTTTTGTTCAGTTAGGATTTGAAAATGAAAGATAGAAACCGATTGGTTGCTAAGCACTTCTGCTACAGATTTTCTCTGCTACAGTTTTGATAAATTTCCCTCAGATTTTTTTTTTCAATAATACCCCACCCCTCTCCATTCACAAAAAAAGTTTTCTGAGATTGTGATTGTGGAAGCAAAACTGCTATTAATTTTCCTCTGTAGCTTGCAGAATTTTTACATTTAATGGAGATTCGTTAAGTTACTGCAATATGAGTGGGAAAGGAATTGTGACCTTCATTGATGCTCAGCTTTAACACCAGATTTTTTTTTTTTTAAATGCCGGCCGTTGTAACAAAACTCTCTGCTTCATCAGCTTCTTTGGGGCTCCCTAGGTGACATTAGCGGTCTTGGAGAGCCTTGATATCTCCATAAAGAGGACCTGTCACATCCTCTTTGCTATCAGATAGGGGGGTTTCTTAACCCCCTATCTGATAACAAAGTTAAGTGGGGGAAAAAACAGGAAAAGAAAATGAAAGAGAGCAATAATTCTGGGCCCATCAGTCACTGATGACACTTAACTGATGAGCAGTAAAAGCCTTTAAAGCGTCGGTCAATTTTGGGTATGGTAGTTTTTTGCAATTTCACGGGTGCGCGCAATTTTAAAGCTTGACATGTTTGGTGTCTATTTACCTGACGTGACCCCCTCTTTTATATTTTACCAAAAATGTGGGTAATAATAATTGTATTATAACATAATGTAAAAAAAACTTTTTTTCACATTTTTAGTAATTTTTCCTTAATATACTAAAAAAATAAAAACCCCAGTGGTGATTAAATACCACCAAAAGAAAGCTATATCTGTCCCCAAAAAATGGTATAACATTCATTTCAGCACAGCGTTGCATGACGGAATAAACGTCAATCAAAGGGCCGCAGTGCTGAATACTGAAAATGGCCTGGCCAGGAAGGGGGTGTGAACACCTAGTCTTCAAGTGGTTAATAGCTGGCCCTCCTGGATCTTTTATTATTTTAAATAGTTCTCTTTTTATTTTGTTCACTGCAAGGGCAACTCCATATGAATGTGCATTGTTTTGAAATGGGATATCCAACAAGCTCATATACTGTAGATCTGATGGTCAGGTGTCCACAAACTTTTCACCATAATGTGGTCTTTGATGATGCACTATTTTTGAACCTCAAATAGTATGACCTTCTGTCATCACTGCTACTGATTTTTCCTCCCAACCTTTAAATGTTGCAATTGTAAGAATACCTGACCCAAAGCTCACTATATACTGAGCTTTGGGTCACGGGATGAGGTTAGTATATGTCCTTCCGTGACCCTCGAGAACTATTGGATAGAAAGGTTACCCCACATAGTTCTCTTTTAAGTGTGGTGGCTTCTATATTTTAAATTTATTTCAGACTTTTTTCCCCCTTTATTTTTACCGCGTGATCCTGCAAGTAACACAATTACAGAACACGAGGGTAAGTGTTCTGTAGTTTACAAAGGGGAGCTGTGCAGATCTGATAACATTGCTTGAGATGTGTACAGGAAGGTACAAGCTGACTGGCAGAATCAACATTTTTTTTTAATATGCATTTATTGAACAACTATAACAAAATGCTTTCAACTGAATATTTTACAGGCTAGAAAGGAGCAAATAAAGTTCAATGTTAGGATTGCATACATTTTAATATTTGGACAAATGTAAGTATATGTGTTCATGCCAAACAGGACTGACGTTTTTGCAGGAACTCTATCCTGGAGAACAAAATATGTAATTCTATAAAAGCTTTTAATAAAAAAAATGCAAGTAAGGATTGATTTTAAAGCAGACTGTACGATATTAAAGAAGACTGTGCAAAAATTAAAGGCATAGTAGATCTTAAGACACACTGTGACACTTGATTTATCACTTCAGCTTCCAATGTGAATTATGTTTAAGTCCACTGTTAAGACTTTTTAGGACCCTGCAATTTTGACAATCATCAAAATAAGTGAACATTAAAGAAATAGTGTACCTTTATAGGTAGGAGTAATCCTGTAATATATGTGGTAGGCGTTTCTATATGTAAATAGATATACTATTTTAAATGATCATGTATTGCCAAGCTGAAATTAAGTGGCCAAGTAAAACAGGATTGTAAACTTGTAACAAGTAATTTGAGCATCAGAGAGTTAATGACATGGTTCATCCAAGGAATTGAGTTATGTTTTATTGGGTTTGTATTATCTATTGATTTGGCTAGCATTTGCATAAAGCAATTATAGAAAGAGAAGACAGTAGTCACCAAGAAACTTCAATGGCAGCAGAAGTGTCAGGGAATGTTATCGGGTTCAGATGTATGCTTAATTATTTCTAACTGGCTTTTGTTTTGGAATTCAGGGAGGATTCCAGTTGACTTCTGAGAATTGGTGAAATGTTTTAAGTTGGCAATTTTACTTAACCATTTACTTGCAGAGTTTTAGTAAGTGTTCCAAACAGAGTTCAACTGGTTTCTTGTTAAATAACTTTTCTTATACAGTGTTCCGCTGCTGGGTGTTCTCTAAAGATGGAAGGTGAAAAAGTTAAACATTGGATCAGCTCCATCGCATTAACAACACCTATAACTAATCAGATTTGTCATACTTTTGCTCATCATAGCAACGTGAATCCTAGTGGGAAAAAGAATTGCTGAGAAACAAAAACCACTAGTTTCTTTATGAATCTTCATGCAGAATCCTTCATTATAGTGCTGAGGCCCTTCAGCTCCTCCAAGCCAAGTTCACACAAGTGTGAAAGTATTTAAAAGCACTTACAAATATTTCCATTCATTTTTCTAGTACATAAGCTTTAGGCAACAGACAATTGTTTTAGAGAGTTTCATATGTGAGACCATCTGCTCTACAATGTGTAAATTTATGTTCTGTCCAAAGTTATCCTGCTGCTTTTGTTGCTAACACATAATAGTTAAAGGCCAACATAGGTTTGCCTATTTCCTTATCCCTCTTGGTTATCCCAATTCCCCACATCCAAGTCTTCTTAGTTTTCTTTACGTTTTGCATTTTGTTTTTATTTACTTCTCCTTAAACCCCCTTTGTTCCCAGTTCACTTATCCCACTTTGCTTAGTAACTATCTCCTTTCAGTTACTTTTTATGTTTTTACCAAAACTTTGCTATAGGTTGCCTATATAATGGAGGTGGTTTACTATTATACATTCAAGCTTTACTGAGCTAACTGAATATGCTATTCCTTTAGTAAAGCATTCCCAATACTTCCATCGTCTTATTTTGATTTGATTTAAAGCCCCACTCCCATCCCTCTTTCCCACACCCTCTAAACCATCTTACAGGGTTTTTATATACTCACCTAAGTCTTCCCTCCAGGTCCCTTGCTAGTGCTGTTTCCAGGTGCTGGATGTAGTCCACAGGTTCTCCCATAAAACCAGAAGTAGGTGCAGCAGTAGTATTAAGTCAGAAGGTAGAGAGTAGTCATGACTAGCTGAGGTTTGATAACAGGTGGGCGGGATCCAGAAAGACACTGAAAATAATAAGGTTTGTGAGCCAGCCAGGTCTGTGCTGGAGATAATGAGGCTCAATTACTGAAGGATTTGAGAATGCTTACAATAAATTGTGTTAATAATTCACTTCAATTATCCAATCATGTGCACCTGAAATAAGTAAACAGATTTACTTTTCACTTGATTTAATAATAGAAGTGAATCTTCACACAATGTATATTGTCTTAAATCCTTCAGTAAATTAACCCTTATATTGTCAGAAGGTATTTTTACTCACTGTTGCATTGGACATGCCTCCTATCTGGAAGTTATTTCAATATAGAGCTCACAAAAAATAAAAATGCAGAAAAGTAATAAACTAATGCTTTAAAAATAATATTGGTACCTTACCTGGTTACACGTAAGCCCGGTAATCCATTAAATTACAGCAGTACATAATTCATGAAAAAAATTATCTTTAGGATAGGTGGTTGCCAAAGATCTCAATATGTGCTCTTAACGGTTGATGAAGCTTGTCGTCACCTACATTTGATAAAGATGTGCTTCATTTTCTTATAAAATACAAGTGATGTTTTGATTAATTTCTCTGCAATCCCTTACTAACAAAATTAACAGCTCAATGAAGTATGACCAGCAGGCATCTACGTTTAACAAGGCAAAGGCTATTATTGTCTTTGGCAAAATATACCAACTGGAATGACAGTGAAAGGATGATTTAAATTCATTTTTAAATGTAGAAACCTTTAGTTATAAAGCTTTTTTATATACAGTTGTGTGAAAAAGTGTTGGCCCCCTTCCTGATTTTTCATTGTTTTGCACGTTTGTCACACTTTAATGTTTCAGATCATCAAACAAATTTAAATATTAGTCAAAGATAACACAAGTAAACACAACATTCAGTTTTTAAAAGAAGGTTTTTATTATTAAGGGAAAACAAAATCCAAACCCACATGGCCCTGTGTGAAAACGTGTTTGCCTCCTAAACCTAGTAAATGTAGGATGTAAAGTGTAACATGGGATTATTGTGAATGTATTGTTTGTATTTGTTTTGTTTTTTTTCCTCTTTTCAAGCACAGGACTGGAATACTTGTTGGGTTAATATATTTGTTATACATCAAGGGTTTATTTATATGTTACATGTATATGCCAGGAATAGATCATAGGCTTTGGCTATGTAGGTATATGTATTATTAATATTATGTTATTTTTTTATATCTGCATATGGATAGATGGAAGATTACGATAATATATTGGAATGTTCGGGACTTGGGAGGCAGAATGAAAAGAAGTGCACTATTTTCCTCCATTCTGTCCCGCAATCCCTCGGTGGTATGTTTGCAAGAGACCCATGCTACAGGAGATAATGTGAGAGGGTTAGAGTGTAAATTTAGTCAATATACAGTACACTCTTGTTACTCTACCTATTCAAGGGGTGTTTCAGTACTGGTCCATAAAAATATTGTCTTCTCCTGTATACAGTCCCTCTGTGATAAAGCAGGTAGATATGTATTTCTTCACTTCAAAATGTAGGAGTTGGAATGTGTTTTGGTTAATATCTGCATCCGTTCTCTCTATTCCAATGAGGTTCTTCAAAAGTTGGTAGCTTTTGTTAAGGGTAAATTACCTATTCATATTTTGGTGGTGGGGGATTTAAATAATTATATGAATTCACTATTTGATACATTTCCAGCTTCTACACATCAATGTTCTACTGGGGAAACACCCTTTTATGGTTTTTCTAAGGAAATTGGTTTATATGATGTTTGGCGTTTATTACACCCAGAGGAGTATCAATTCACATGTTTTTCTAAGACACATAACACTCTATCTCGGATAGATATACTTCTATGTTCAGTTGATGTGTTGCCAATGATTAGGGTGAATGAGACACAGCCTAGATCACATTCTGGTCATTCACCAACAGTTATCACAATTGAATTTGGAGGGTATTTTCACTGGTTACCATGGACATTGAATCCAGGTTGGTTTTATTTTTTGCCAAAGTAGGATACATTGGAAAATGAGATATCAGCCTTTCTTAATGTAAAGACATTTTCTGCCCCACACGCGATAATATGGGATTCCCTCAAAGTGAGGAATGAGAGGATTATGGTTTCAACAAATTAGCATAGTGAAAAAGCAAGGGAAGGAGGAGGAGAAGATTCATAGCACTGTAGCCAGTTTAGAAGCTCAATTTGTGATAGACCCAAATTAAAGTACATATAAAGCATGGTGTAAGGCCCTGGAAGATTGAGTCATGCTATTCTACGAAAAACTAAAAACAATTTTTTTAGTAATCAAAAGTATTGGAAGGAGGGGGAAAATACAGGAAGACTGTTAGCGCAGTTGTCACATGCACAAAGTTCTGTTCTGAGCATGAATGCATTTAAAGACGTTAGTGGTCAAGTATATACTCAGTCAGATAAGATTCTTTCTATTATAAAAAAAGTTTTTGAAACTCTCTACGCCTCTAAAGTAACGTATTCTATTTGTGCAGCTTCCTTCAGCTGGGCTCATTACCTCTACCATTCCAGCCTCCCAGTACTCCCTCTAGTGGAAAAAATCTGCATACATCCTGAACCTGGAACACACATATATGCCATTCTGAATACACCCAGGTGATTTCACCTGCCTGCTGCCACACTTGATATAGCCAAAGCCTTTGATAGTGTAGGATGGGATTACTTATGGGCGATACTTGCTGCTTTTGGGTTTGGCCCCCAGTTTATCTCATATGTTCAATTGCTGTATGCTAGTCCATTGGCGAAAGCTCGGATGAATAAGTCTCTCTCCTCAGTTTTACAACTTTCAAGGGGAACTAGACAGTGTTGTCCTCTATCACCCCTACTATTTGCTTTGGCTATAGAGCCGTTAGCTATCTTAATAAGGAGATCCCCCAAAAATAGTAGGATTCAGGTGAGGTAAGGAAGAAGATAAAATAATATTATATGCGGATGATACTTTGAATTTTTTAGCAGATACATATCATTGTTTGATAGAGGTTATGTCTATATTATTGGAATTTGGGAAGTATTATGGACTTTATGTGAATTGGGACAAATCATTTCTACTTCCTTTGGATGCATTAGCGAATCCACTGCATACACAATTGCAACATCTTCAAGTTGTTGAGATCTTTACATATTTGGGAATTCAGATCAAAAAATATTGGTGATCATGTGATGGATAATATAGTGCTGATTCTTCAGAAGTTTTAGAAACAATGTAATGTATAGGGTAGACTCCCTTTATCAGTGGTAGGTAGGACCAATCTTATTAAGATGATATGGACGCCCCAGCTGTCGTATGTACTATACAATTCCACATGTTGGATCTCCAAATGCCTATTAGGGAGGATGAATACAATCTTCCGAAATTTGATTTGGAAAGAGAAACAATCTTGTTTAAAATTGGAAACATTACAGTATCTGAAGGGGCAAGAGGAACTAGCGCTTCCCAATCCGTGGCTATATTTCCTTGCGTCACAATTATGACATTTAGTGGAATGGGGACACTATCCGAGGGCATATGGTAATACCAAGTTTCTGTTTAAAGGTAAAGATCCCCTTATGTCTTTGGAAACAACCTTATATTCAAAGATGTTTTCTTCTGTACCTACTATACGGCTAATAGGAAAAGTGCGGAGATCAATCAAGTGTCTTATGGGCATCTTGGAATTTATAGAATATACCCCATTATGGGGAAATGGTTTATTATTTGGGGTATGTAAACTCTATGGTTTTGGAGCCTGGCAACAAGCTGGGATTCTAACTCTATCACAAAGAAATAATCATAGTGCGTTACAATCGTTCCAATACTTGCACTCTACATATGCGCTGTCTAATTCACAGGTTTATAGATATTTACAACTGAGACAAGCACTCATTACACATCCAGGGGTAAAACGATGTATGTATTATTTTGAAGAAGGATATAGATAATCTTTTTGGTACAACCTCGACAAGGGGGGTGATTTTAAGGATGTATGCACATCTATTACAGGGTGCGTTACATAAATCCCCCTTGAAAAGTAGAAGTGGATGGGAAGCTGATTTGGGGACATTAGAGGATGATATATGGAGAGAAGCACTACAATCAGTACAGTTGGTTTCAATATCTCCTTCACATAGGTTAACGCAGTTGTTTATTATACATAGACTATATAGGACTCCAGAGTTTCTTTATAAAATAGAGAATTGTGAAAAAACGGACAGACTGCAAACTCACATTGGCGGGTCCCGTAATTAGACGGCTTTTTCTTCTGCTCGCGTGCCCCCTAGCAGATCTCTGCTACATCAGCTTTTTTGGGGGTCCCTAGGTGACATTAAGGGTCTTAGAGACCCCTAATGTCTCCATAAAGAGGACCTGTCAGTGTGCCTTTGCTATTATATAGGGGGATTATTATCCCCTTATGTGATAGCAATAACATTAAGTGTAAAAATAAAATAAAAGTCACATATAAAAAAAGTAAAAAAAAAAAAAGTCCCCCACCCTCACGTTTACACACATATAAACGTAAATATGTGTCCGATGCGCCAGCGTGCGAAAACGACAATTGCACTACACGTTACATATCGCCGTGAATGTCGCAGTGAGAGCAATAATTTTAGGGCCATCAATCACTGATAACACTAAACTGATGAGCGTTAAAAGCTTTTAAAGCGTCGCCTATGGACAATTTTGAGGTTTCGCGTGCAATTTTAAGGCTTGACATGTTTGGTGTCTTTTTACCCGACGTGACCCCGCCTTTGATATTTTACCAAAAAATTGGGTAATTAGAAATGTTTTATAATTTTATATAGGGAAAACAGGTTTTTTTATTTTCGGTAATTTTTCCTTAATATAGTAAAAAATTAAAACCCCAGTGGTGATTAAATATCACCAAAAGAAAGCTCTATCTGTCCCCCAAAAAATGGTATAAAATTCATTTCAGTACAGCGTTGCATGGCGGAATAAATGTCAGTCAAAGTACTGCAGCGCTGAATACTGAAAAATGGCCTGGCCAGGAAGGGGGTTTAACACCGCGGACTTCAAGTGGTTAAAAAAGATTCTAGATGCCTAAAATGTGGCCTAGAACCAGGTTAATTAATACATCTGCTTTGGTGATGACCAAAATTGAAAAAATATTGGTCCAAAATTGTGGAGACGATTGATTATGTGTATGAAGTTCAGGTTGCTAACAGGCATTTGGTCTGTTTTCTGAGTGTGTGTGAATCCTCAGATATGGATTCTTATACAAAAATGGCGACATTCAAAGCCCTTTTTGTAGCTCGTCAAATTCTTGCTCTAAATTGACCTCAGGGCTACCTCCTACCACGGGTGATGGATACAAGGGTTAGATAGACTGGTAGCTTTTGAGAGGGTTATATTCCAACATTGGGGCATGCTGGATAAATATTGTAAGATTTGGAAAAAATGGCTTAAGTACAGCACTGTGGATTCTTTATAACTGTGTTACTTATTATGGGGGTCTATGGAAGTGTTCTTGTTATTAACTGTTGAAATATTTATTATGGGTATGATACCTGTGCTTATTTATTTTATGATATTTTCTTTGCATGTTAGTGTTATTTTTTTGTAGTGGTGGCTTGTTTTTATGTATATAACATTGTTTATAATATAAAAATAATTAATACAAAATTAATAAATAAAAAATCCAAAAAAACAAATGGAATAGAACGGAGATATAAACGGCACAAACCAGCACAAACGTGGTACTAACCAACCAGCCCAGTTTCATTTCTTTTTGCTTTTGTAGGGGGGCTTGGTGATGTCATCATCTAAAAATAAAACAAAATCACTATTATCTTAAAAATAAAAGCAGCACATATTGTAATTTTTACAGCACAAAGGTAGCACTAAAGAAACACACTGGAGTTTTTTTTTTGTGTTGATTGTAGGGGGGTCAGCTTGGCTGAGCTCAGTAGACTTATACCAGATATGAGCTAAAGGTCACTAAAAGGAGAGCCTATAATAAACATGAGCACAACTAAGACATGTTTTCCATAAAGAAACACAGGAAAGGTCACCTGTAACAAGGAACCATTTTTTTATGACTGCCTGCAGTGTCTAATCATACTTCAGTGGGTATGTGCCTCTTCCCCAAGCCTGCTCCATGATCTCAAGCTTAGAGATTAAGCTTTTTCTCTTTTTTAAATGGTGGGTACATTACTGCAGCTCTGCGGCTGGTGACCCTTATGGATACACTTCATTACATGGCTCCTTCTTCTGAAATGTACCCAAATGGGTTAATTGTTAAGGCTGAAGCTTAGTAAATAAAGTGATAGTGTGTGCATATTGAATACCCAATCGTGAAATGCAAGTAAAAGAGAAAAATAGGATTTTAGCTTGCATATAATTGGATGATTGAAGTGAACACAACTTCAGCTTATTCACTAAACTAAATCATCATCCATTTTGCAAAGTAAACTTTCACTCTGCTAAGCCAACCGCCTAGAGTAAATCAACCCCAATATCTTTTGGTGACCTACTGGTAGATTGATGAGTTGCTGACCCAAGATTTAGTTTGTAATAGGATAATAGGATAGAATTCAATTACTTTTTGTCACTGTAATGCCACCTTCACTTTTATCAAAGTGTCTGGTTAAATAGCTTTGTTCTGACCATAGATTCTAAGTGACACTTTTTTTCTTTAAATATTTTTTCAACAAAATTGCTATAACTGTTAGCGAAAATAAATGTAACTTGGTAAAGCTTCTGTAAAATTCATATTGCAAAGAAACACATACAGGAAACAACAGAAAATATAATAGGTTGTACATATTTGCAATGTATGTCTTTCTTATTGATTTTGTAAAGGTCAGTGAACATGCATCAAATATGTTAGCAAAAAAGAAGAAAAAACATTTAGGTACAAGTCAAACATTGAAGCTGATTTACTGAAGAAGTTGAATTCATTTATTTAATTATTATTGTGTATTCAACATGAAATCCCCCAGTGGTGAATAAATACCACCAAAAGAAAGCTCTATCTGTCCCCAAAAAAGGGTATAAAATTCATTTCAGTACAGCGCTGCATGACGGAATAAATGTCAGTTAAAGTACCGCAGCGCTGAATACTGAAAAATGGCCTGGATGGGAAGGGGGTTTAACACCGCGGATGTCAACTGGTTAATGGATGAAAATGCACCCGATCCTTTATTGCACCGTACCACAATGCACAGATGGGTTATGTCAGATGGCGTGTTGTGGTACACTAAAATGCGGGCTGGCAAGGTGCATTGGTGTGCCATTTAAAATGAATGGCACCACAATGCTATACACTGCTGATCATGTACTGCAATAGTATGTGGTAGAACATTATACTGCACAGCTGCACATCAATGTGAAAGGGGTCTTAACCACTTGAAGACCAGGGTGTTAAACCCCCTTCCTGTCCAGGACATTTTTCAGTATTCGGCGCTGCGGTATTTTGACTGACATTTATTCCGTCAAGTAACGCTGTACTGAAACAAATCTTATACCATTTTTTGGAGACAGATAGAGCTTTCCTTTGGTGGCATTTAATCACCACTGCGGTCTTTATTTTTTTGCCGCCAGCCTTACCCGGTCCCACCAGACTTTTCGAGTGTCGCCAGCTGCTGCCAGCCTTACCCGGTCCCACCAGACTTTTCAAGTGTCTCCAACACTCCATCTCCCCACGGACACCGTTCGAGCGAATCCCTTCCTGGACACTGGACACTGCCCCCTCCTTCACTCCAGCTTTGGATCTACTCTCCACGGCCCGCGCCGTAACACCTTTACTACTACCGGCATGTGAGGCAAGCTGCTAACAGACCCGCCGGGCTGCTAGGAAGCCGCAGCGTAAGCCCACTTCCGCTCCTCCTGGACTTGCACCCCCTCTACACCCAGCATGTCCTAGTACCACCGTGCGCTGTGACATCCCGACTGCTCCACCTCCCTCCAGTCCACCTTTAACTTCAAATGGTTGAAAACATAGAAATATGAGTTCCACTTAAAGGGGGCTTCACTTAGTACTGTAGCTAGCAAAAAAAAAAATCCCTGATTATTTCATTATTTTATACATCTGTGCTATCAGTGGCACTAAGCCATGTAAATATAGCCTGTTTACTGTTTTTGAAAGTGTATGTATAGCCAAAAGATTTTTAGATAAACTGACTAACTAAGGGTTAAAATGCAGTTTACTTTTCGCTGCATTGCTCTCTTTGGGGAGATTTCCCTTCACTCCCTTTTCTAGAAACGCAACACTAAATGAATGGATATCTCTGAAAAGCAAGGGATACTCCTTTTTTAGACAATTGTCACCAGAACAGGTGCCTCAAGTAGACAATGTATCCTCCTCCTTCTTTTCTGTATGATCTTTGCATTGCTTGCTCTATTATGTATGTTAACTGAGCGTGTTATGCGATAATTAGTAAAAATGTATTGAACAAAACAAATTGTTGGTTCCTATCACATTGACAGGCAAAAGAGAGGATGAATCTACCTAATGGGGACGCAAACAACAATAAAAACCTGACAGGGCGTCTAATCCTTTCCTACTTTTATCCAAGACTAATAGAAAAGGTTTTTGCTTTATATACACTTTAACTCCTAGAAAAGCAAAATGATGCTTTACCCATCAAACACAAACAAAAACATTTATTATCTGGGAAAAAAGTCACTAAACTGTTTTGGATTTTGATGGGACAGAAACATCTTTTATTTTTTCAAAGATATGTTTTGATTTATGCCAGGGTATATGATAACAGAGCACACTGAGTGCTAACTTCATATTGAAAATACTTGACATTGGTATATGTATTTTTCTCCGAAGTAATGTATTATTTTGGTTGCTCACAGAAGGTCATTGTATTTTGTGAACAGTATGTGAAGTGTAATACAAAAAGCTCAGATGTCAGCAAGAAATAATAACAAATTATCCCGGACCTTAAAAATATTGTGACTAAAAAGGATCACAGTGCTCCTTGATAATGTTTCAGCATTGACTAGTTTGACATTTTATTGCTCTTATCTCACCAAGGTCTAACAGAGAAATTGCTTTATGACTGAATCTTTTTATAGGGTGTATACAGATAATTACCTGCAACAAATGTAAAGTCAGACTTTTTTACAGGCTTAGCCCAAAGTAACCAATCAATCAGATTTCAGTTAATTGCAGTTACAATTATTTTTATTACATCGAGGTTTATAATGTATTACAAAACAAAGCCATACCCCTGGCTAGGAAGTCATAAGGAAACAGTAAAACAAGATACACAAGGGCCACAAAGCATTAGTTTTAATAGAATATATAATTCATGAACTGGTTGATTTAGGCTAAATGTCTCTGAGAGATACACAGAACATTGGTATACATTATTGCCCAATCAGATAATATTTAGGTGGACACATAACTTTTGGCCAAGTGTACAATTTCAGTAGAAATGGTCCTACATAATAAAAGTGTATCTTGATCTTGGAGTGAGGGTACAGTGGGCAGGGAGGACAGACAGCTTACCATGGAACATTGGGAGAGGCAGAGAAGGCTGAGTAGGAACTGAGAAAAAAGAGATAGTGTGAGTTGATCAAGTGTTGATAAAGTATTGGGCAGAGTGAGAGATGGAAAAGGCATAAGGTAATGGACAGAGAAGCGAGTGAGAGGATGCAGAGCTGATCAATGATAGTGGAAGTGAGGAGATGATCGTGGACTAAGAAAAGAAGGAATAGACAATGTGGCCAGCAAAAAGAGGAGGCTGAGTATGGTCTGATTATAGACAGTTGAGAGAAGAAGATGTATAGTCGGGCTGAGCTTGGCTGGCAGGCATGAGGGAACATGATTGCATCTTTAAGAGGGAGCAAACTGAAGTGGGAGCAGATCATGGGCAGGGGAGAGGAGGAAAACCATGGGTTGTGTGTTGCTGAGGGGTGGAAGAAATAAAGGAGAAGCAGCTGATTAGTTTATTTGGCAAGGGTTCAAAAATGGTATGGGGGAGGACTGTAATGTAATGTAGTGTGGATTGTTGGGGAGAGAGTTGCTAGAGAGCATAGTGTGGAAAATGTTGTGGAGAAGAGCTTTCATAGAACATAACATACATGAAGAAAGAGCTACCAAAGAACATACTTTGCATGGGGAAAAGAGAAATGTGACAGACTGTAGCACTAGCAAAGAAAAAGATACAACACAGGATTACACATAGTGCTAATGTTGTAAACGCTGCTAAGGGGAACAATGTGCTGCGAAGACATAGAAACAATCATTAAAAAAATTCTAAATATATCTGCTAGGATGTGAGCACTACTGAGCAAGCATGTATGTGTGTGCTGGGTACTTGTCAGCCTTGCAGCATAAAACATAATAAGGGCTTTAATCTGATGAAGGTGCACATGCTTTCTTGCTGCATTCATTCCTAGTGGTAGAATCCTTCAGCAGTAAAGGCAGAAGTTTCAGTGCTCATTTATTATACACTAGGGAAGGATTTATTTTCACATGTCCTATGAGCAGATGGATCGGGCTGAGATTCATATATGCTTTGAGCAACTAGTCTGGTCTGAAATGCACAGATGCTGTGAGCAGTTGGTAAAGGATGAGAATCACATGTGCTGTGAGCAGCTGGCCAAGGCTGATCACTCAGATTTGGAATCTTTGGATAGATCATTGTTACTCTCTGGATCTATATAACTCTCTAGTGGTATAATTTGTTGTATTCATTTTCCATGATTATTAGAACATTTGTTCCATTTATAATTTGCATCTTTACGCTCTTCATGTCACCTCATTTGTTCAACTTTGATGTACCTCTGTATATCTCCGATTACTTATCTTATATGATTTTGTTGTTTTTAATTTTCACTTACCTTGCCCCTTAGTAAGAGACATTCTACACTTCCCTGGTTTGAACATTTATACAGTGCCGAATTGCCCAAAAGGCACATTCGACATGTACCCAGAGGCGCCACAGTCCAAGGGTGCTCCTGCTTTCCAGCATAAAAAAAGAAAGAGGGGAGCTGGTTTACCAGCAGCTGAGTTGTTGCCCCTCCTTGCTACTAGCAGTGGCAGTGCCTCTACCTGCTCTTAAGCCTATTAGATAGATGCTGCTAGAGAGCAAGACTGTAAAAATGAGTTATGAGTGATGCCCGCCCTATTCTCATCATCAGTGGAGAGGTGCTTCATACTGGGGGAGGGGTTGAAATACTGTGAGGGGCAAATTTCTTGAAAATGATTAGAGGGGGAGTACCAGATGGGGGAAAGTAAACTACTGTGGTGTCTTGACAATTGCTGGGTGGTGGGTGAGGCTGGAGAGGATCTGTATAGTGCAGGACACACACAATACAGTACATACAATACACACACAATACAGGACACGCGCAATACAGTACACACAATACACACGCAATACAGTACACAATACAGGACACACAATACACATGCAATACAGTACACAATACAGGACACACACAATACAGGACACACAATACACACGCAAATACAGTACACACAATACACACGCAATACAGTACACACAATACACATGCAATGCAGTACACAATACAGTACACGCAATACAGGACACACACACAATACAGCATCGCTATTCAGCCCACTCATAGTTCAAGCAGCTGGGGGAGGAAGAGAGGAGGAGGCTGAGACATGGAAAAGAATCCCCTCACACACACGCTGCTCCCGGCCGGAATGTATACTATAGGAGCAACTGTAAGTGCAGGAGAGCTCCTCGTACCTGCTGACAGCTTGCCTCCTCCGTCCTCCGGCTTAGTCTCTGCCCCACCTTCTAGGCCCCCCTTCCCTGGCGCCCTGGCAGTGCCTGCAAAGCGGCTAGTGCAGGGAGGGAGAGGGGTATCAGCCACCCCGTGCTCAATAATATTATATACCCCCCCTAGTTTTGATGCTGGCAGGATGTGTGGACGCAGATTCCCCTAGCCCGTGCTCGGTTCGGTCCCTGCTCGCTCGCCTGCTCACATGATGGGGCACGCCTGGTACAGGACAGATGCCTGACCATGGGCCCCGTGCTGGTCGCGGTTCCTCGGGCAGCACCCGAGTGCCTGATGGGTCAGTCCGCCCCTGGTATAGTGATAACTGGTCAAGATACAAATACATGCATGGCCTGCTGTGTTTTTTATTCCTTGTATAGTACATTTATTTCAGAGCAAATTTGCCTCTGTAGCGCTCACCCCTTAAGGAGCCACTGTATGATAGGTTCTTCCTTAGCCTGTCTAGAGATTTTTAGCAACCTGGCTGCCCCATTAGCACTTACCACCCTCTGTGGCAACCAATAAATCTGAGATCCAGAATGTGGATATAATGCTGAAGAAATTTTATTGTAGAACTTCATGGAGAGAGGTTTAGGGCTAGGAACATCAGGGACGGTGTAGACTCCTTTAAGTGGTAGAACAAAGTATCTGCTGTCATCAAAGACTAGGACCTTTAAACCAAACGTGGCAATCTGTGTTTAGAGCACCTGGCTAAGCAGTACTTGAATCAGAAGTCACTAGTCTATTCAGGAACATACTCTCCAGTTACAGCAGAGGCTCACTTCTCAGGTTCCCCATGCCTGTAGAAATTACTCTGTCATCTTCATCGTCAGTATTAGTCACTGGGCCCCCCTAGACTTCAGGCCAAGTTAAATCAGTCAGTAGCGGCCTTCCCCCAGGCGGAGGCCAGGACAGAAAGAGAACCTCACAGGGTCTGCCCCGAATATTTATGTCCTCTCCCAGCATGCACCACTGACCATGAACCTCCAATGATTGGCCAGGGAGACATAAATATTCATAACAATCTCTGATTGGTTGCTCTGCTCTGTAGCAAGGATACAACCAGCAGCAGGCAGATGCAAACAATAACATACGGATTAGGGGAAACCAAATGAGTATAGAAAATAGATCAGCATCAGAGTGATTATTTTCTGACAACTAAATTTAACTGCTTACAGGGTGCTACACCTCTATGTTTTTATCAGGACAATAGGGTTGTGGCTTAGGGTGGGAATTATGATGATAGGCAGAGATTAAGGCACTAGATCTTCTATGCCCATAGGCTCCACATTTGTAATTCTGGCCCTGCATGTATATGTTATTCCATAATAAAAACAGGAAAAAAATACAACATATTCTGTACATGCACGCTTGTATCACACTGACAAGAGTTGTATGGAAACAATAGTTGTATGCCAAGGATTTCAAAGCAGCTCTAAGCCATTTCCTTAGTGTGTTATCATATGTCATCTATGGACTTTCTAACTGTCTCTATATCCAGACGATATCAGCATTGAGAAATGCACATTTGTCAGTTATGGATATCTTAACCTTCTGTCTAATAATACCACAGAATAACTGTGCAAATTGCCACTTTTAATAAGGACATCCAAGTATATATCATGCTGCTTTATGACAAAGCAGAGCGCCAAAAGAACCACTTTGTATTTTTTAGGCAAATGAAGGCAAGGAGATTTGTTGCCATACAGCCAAAATCTTCTGTTTCACAGCTTGAGGTGTTGTATAGCAATAAACCTCACTCAAAGTGTGCACAGTGATTCATTGCTTATGCGTGAGAGATCAGCTGCCTGTTCAACAACTTGCAAGAAAACATCATAACTGGTGCGCTCAGTGTCAGGTCAGGAGTTAGATAGCAGGTAAAACAGTTCAGATGTGCTGATTGTGCAGAGAGTTAAGTAAACTAGAGCACATACCTTGAACAGGTCTGTAAGCAGAGCAGGCTGACTGGTACTTTTGGTGCAAGACTGCAGATTTAGGTGGAGGCTGGCTGGTACTTGTGGTGCACCGCTGCAGACGCCCTCCCGCTCCTATAAGGCTCCCGTCCGGCCGTTCAGGAACGACCATGGTTAAAATGGTTTTTAAAAACACTCAATATTGTGGGGAGATCTTAGTACAATAAACATACCTGTGCTCTGTCTCTTAGCATGGGATTAACAACAATGATTGCGCTGCAGGTGCCATTATTTTCTAATGGCACCTCAGTCGCGCCAGGCGGATTGCGCGGTTTCCCGCCATGATTCCGCCCGTGCAACTGAACACGATCACGGCTAAAACAGCGTATCTAAAAAAAAAGGTACATGTACCTTTTCTCTGTGATTGCCGCGCAGATATACCTTATTTAAATCAATGGGGTCGTGCGGCAATCGCTGTCTGCAATTATGCACGACTGCAAGATCCTGGGACGAGCTCAGGTCTGCACCAGCCCTGAAGGTTTAGATCTACTTTGAGGCCAGGTTCACACCCAGGTGATTGAGGTTTTGAGCTGTTTTTGCATGTTTGTCGCATGTTTTTTTGCTCGATTTTGCTTTGAAAAAACGTGCGATAACCGTGCAATTTTCAATGCAAACAGATGTCTATGGGACCAAAACCGTGCGATAACCACACGAAAATAACTCCTGCACCTTTTCGCACGAAAGGCGATTTTGCCTGCGCGACAAAATGAAAAGATGTGAACAGCTTTCATTGACTTTAATGTAAATCAATGTATATCCCGATATTGCGCTGACTCAATCCGCACAATAAATCACCTAGGTGTGCACCAGCCAGAAATAAAGTACCTATCTTCATTTTGGTCTGCATGTAGGCAAATGCTGACCTCCTAAAATGTTGAATCAAAAACAAACCCCAGGCCACATCCCACAGTGCAATAGTAAGGCTTTGACATTCGACTGAGAGCACCCTGCATTGAGAGTTGTATGGCGGCCCAGAAGTGCAAAGACCTGAATTGTGCCAGGCCTTTGCACCTTTGGTTTCTGTTTTTTCTAATGACTGGTTTACGTTATTACTTTATATTTAGCACTGAGTATAGCAGGTAAAATTAAGTCTGCTGTATGTAAATTTTTTTTATTTTGCCTCCTGAGTTCACAGGTAATTAATTGCCACTCACTACATTCGTCTAATGCACTATTAAATACTGATGGGCTATTAGTTTTAAGTTTATAACTAGTAATTTCTTGTGCCTGTTTGTGCCTTTAAACTTGCCAGAGCAGTTTGTTTGTTTTGACAGCACTGAATGATACATCCGTATCCTACCACCGAGATGTCATAATACAGCCTAGCCCCTTCAATTAGCTTGGTTATGCAGTGTGTCAAAAATGGTCGCTCTATAATTGGTGCCACTTTGCTGCACATTTGAATGAAAGCTCTCACGTGGAGAACTTGTTTTCAGCCTTCCCCAGCAGATTTTTATGTTGGATAATGGCATGATTAGAGCAGCAGTCTCTCAGAAAATAAATCTTGTGAGTAAGGATGAAATAAATGGCACACTGAGGTCAGAAATGCTTCAATGCTGCCTGTGCAGTGTTTTTGATTGTCCATAGAAATAAATCCAGAAGGGAATTGACATCTGTACTATAAACCTTCACTGCTGTGGTCAAGACTTGTTTGGTTTATTGAGCTCTTTGGGGAATCTGGATCGCAGTACTCTTGCTATTATATGTAATGATTTCTTCCACAGAAGCCTAATGAAGGTGTTTATGTTCCTGAGGATTGTGAAAGGAGCCTTCAAGATCTTATCTAACCCTCTTTTTAACATTTTTCATGAGAGCAATATTGCAATATACATCTTGGTTTAACAGTTCCCAATGGCCGAAATATAGAACATGTGAAAATTACTCAGAGACGTTGATTTCAGAAAATGGTTTATTGTGATTGTGTTTTTTTGAACCATCGGTTGACAACTATTAAAATAATGAATTATTTTTCCTTTGATGCTTCTTCAGTTGTGATTAATGTCATACACATTAAACTAAAGATTTTCTTCTTTCCCTCGGCCCTATGTAATGCTACATAATTCAAACATATAGAATTTAATATCTGCAAGAAATAAACAATGTTTATATCCGCAGATAAAGAATACTGACAACAAGCTGCTTTAGGTCCTGGACTGACTAACAACGTCACCCAAAATGACTTGTGTCCCATGGCACTGGTCATATTGCAGCATTCATAAGTCATTTTGTTGTAAGGTTTATCTAAACCAGTAGCAAAAGCTTAATAAAGCCATGCATCCGCTCAAAGATTTTGTTATGCACTTTGTGCAGTATATGCAACTAGATTAGTATACAACATGAAAACTACAGATACATAAAAAATCAATGCAAATACAAGATTTAAAACTACAGTATACTGGTAGCCAAAGTCATTAACCTAACTAGGAAGAATTCACAAGTGGCTATTTATTTCAAGACAGTACATTTTATATTATTTATAAAGACTTCCAATAAATGCCACCAAATTGTTTAGTATCTTAAAACTACATATACTTTATGCACAACTATCTAATCATATACCAAGTAATAGTAAAATAAAACCATTTACAATCGTAATCAACCAAAAGTTCAATATCCCATATATTAAGGGCCAACCTAAAATTGGATTACCTGCAGACCTGGCCCTGTAGTCATCCATGATATAAAAATGGTCAAACAACCCTCAACAAACCTATAAGGTATATACGTTATACATTTTCAAGTGCATAAGTATACAAACCTCTCATTCTCAAGAACTCTAAACTCAAAAAGTGTATTATTCAGGACAGTGTCCTGAATCACAAATGTAATAAAATACTAGGAAAATAACAGTTATGTCAGCAGCAGCAGCAAAAGAGTTAACCTAAAGTTACCCCTAAGCCTAACAACTGTCCATATAAAGGGAATTTTCCTAGCAAAACCCAGCAACTGTTCACAAGCAAAGAATTGAATGGATCAAGGCAAACTACCATAAACAGGTTATGTATTAATATGGCAAGAATATTGGTGAGTGGCCTTGGTTAAATTGATTATTTCTTTGCGTAAAAAAATGAATTGAGAGAAAATGGCTCATGTGTACGGTCAGCATTAGAATGAATGTTAATTCCCAATGCTTATATATAAAAAACAAAACAAAAGGATGTTGTCACTATGAAGAGAATGGTGTCATGGAGCTAATGCTATTTATATTACATTGAAAAACAACACACAAAAATAGGAGGTTAGGACTAGAGTCACTTGCGGGGGGGCCCAGGAAGGAAGAAGGGGCCCCTGCAGTGGCATAACATACGGGAATCCGACGGTGCGGCTGCCTTCGCCGCTAGACAGTGACAAGCGGGCGGGCCGGGCAGAGAAAACAACTAGCCAGAAATGCAGGCAAATACTGGGGCAGCACAGGAGCCTCAGCTGCGAGGACCCAGCAGCAGCCACCTGATACAGAGACCCGCCTCCATGTTCCCGGCCGCTGTCCCCCACGCTGGTATGTTTTTTTACAGCCTCCTGCTCAAGCTATAGAACATGGAATAGAATATGGCTGAAACTGACTATAGTCTATTCCATGTTCTATAATGTCATTGTACTACTAGGAAACAGGAAACTACTAGTTCAGCTGCGACTTGTAGTTCCCTGTTTTAATTACTGTCCTCATGAAAGTACTAGTAATACAATGTCATTATAAAAACATAGAATAGAATATAGTTGAATTTAAAAGTTACTGTACTATAATGCCATTGTATTTTCATGAGGAAAGTAATTCCTCATGAAACCGCCGAGGCACCGACATTGCCCAGCAGGCCAATGCTCTGCAGGGGGGGGGCCTTCATCCCTACATGGTTTCTCGCACCCTGGCCCTGAGGTTTCTAGTTACGCCTCTGACTAGAGTTAACCCTAAACTGGATTAGAATTTGAGTATTTTTTTTCAGCTGCTTGGGCTACTTCTGTCTTATATCTACTTCTGCTGATGCATGTGCACCCTTCGTTTGACTGCAAGTGTCACCAAATCCTACACTTCTATATTAGCATCCCTAGTACAATTTTTTTTGTCCCAGTGTTATCAGTGAGGGCTGGCAGAGTCTTCCTAAGACATTCTATACAATTTTACATCATTTGCTGCTCTGTAATGAAACATTTTTTTAAACCTAGTTCACATTACCATTGACTTTAATGAAAGTTGCTGTTTGTGATGTTTAAACTGTTCAGCTGAACCACAAATAATTGACCTTTTCATAAGTTTCCCCTTCTATAGTAAGGACAGACCATAGTGTTAGGCTGCACCATCAATTCTGGTTAGTAGACACTGGTTGAACTATGCAGCAGCATCTAGGCCTACAAGGTTGGCCGTCTCCGTGGCTGCACTGTAATCCCCTGGCCACCAAACACACTCAAATGTCAAGAATGAGAAATCTACCAATACATATTAAATTGCACCTTCATGGATACATTATGTGATGTCATGTGATGCAAATATTTTAATCCCACCATGCTGACCTATCTTTGCCACATCTACATTTGCCTTTCCTTTTTTGCCTTAGTTTAGCTTTGGCACTAGCTGTAGAATACGGTGAACACAACCAGATGGGTTTTGTATCCATGTTGGCTTTTGGTTTCATTGCTGAAAGGGAATCTTAAAGTGAGCTTTTTGTGTAAGACCTAGTGATTTAAATAGAGAGAAAGGGCTTATAAATAATAGTTATTTTTAACTGTCTTGGGGTTGATTCATAAAAAACAAATTTACATGAGCACAGAATTGGAGTTGTTGCCAATACCATCTATTCAGATTACGTTTTACTGGAAAAAAATCTGTGGCCAAAAACTATTATTTGTGCATAATTTTTAAACTCTACTTTTCATTAATTGGCATCACTGCCATTTAATCTATTTCTGATGGTTTTTTTTTTAAAGGACCTAAATATAGTTTGCTGTATACACTTCTTAGATATTTAACCTTACCTCTGTCGTATATAAAATACATTTAATTTAATTTTTTTTCTTGGGAGTAGTGTGATTGGCAGACTACACAACTAAAATACCCCTACTTGATTAGATGTTACAGTGAAATGATGCCATAGTATTGGCCCGCAGAATGTCATATCTTTATAGGAACTCGTTAAACAAAAGTAAAGCCTTTAATGTTGACTAATTTAAACTTACCACGTAAAGGCTGCTTGCCAATTTTTACATTTTATCTATTTCAAAATAATTGCCAAATTTACAAACTGTGCTCTAACCTCAATTTAATGTGATATATTTCTAAAGCAATAATCACATGTTATTCATGCAGAAAGACATTTGTCCTCAGCTATCCACAAATACAGATTAAAGTATGAAAAGCACTGGACATTTTAGAAAGGGGGCACACAATCATACCAATCTTACAACACAATATTAAAACATTAAATTAAATAAATCCTAGGCTAAGGATGTCATATATGTGGTGCATTCTTTGGAAGAAATCAAATTGCCCTAAGTCTGCTAAAATGCACTGATATGTGAAACTGCTAGATTTGATTTCAGTTATAAGTAATCACGTACTTATTCCTGTAAATAGTAATACTGCAAATAATTCAGAGATCCAGTTAAACCAAATGTCATTTTATTCAAATAAGCACTATTCAAATGGAAAAAAAACAGAAGCAAGAATGTTCTTAGATGCAATGAAATTCAGGCTTATCTTATTGGTGAAAAATAGGTATCAAGGGTGTGGTATGGGATTTTAGGGGGGGGATCCAAATACTGAAATAAATTTACTTTTGGACCTGAATACCAAAAAATTAGATTAGAAACATCTGAAACATTTTTTTGGCTGGCTAACATGTCTACTAAGAAGGCCCAAACTGTCTCACACCTAGGCAGGAGGTTGAAGGTTTTTGCTGTGTATTAGATCTTGCTGACACACTGCGAGTGAAACCCTTTTGCTTTGTGTTTGATGCAACAGTGATGAATAAACACAGGATGGAGTGTGGCCTAGTCCAAAGATTGTCCGTTTTTGCGCACCTGGGTCTAGTCACTGATACTCACATGCCGAACTATGGCACAAGTGAGTGTGCCCTACTTAGTCTTGAAAGCCTGGTTACGTTGGTCCATACTCAGTTCATGGATCCTAAACAATTGATCCAGTGCCAGGAGTAGGAGTAGTGTGTGTACACAATAGAGTGTCATGGAGTAGCTATATCCCCTTTACTGTTGCACATTGTGATCCTGGGGAGAGACTTCTATTGTTCCGAGAACTGTGCAGTGGAGAGGAAAAGGCCCCTGAACCCAAAAATACCATAATGTCCATGGAGTAGACACTTCAACCATTTGCAAATAACTCTGATGATAGTGCTGTAGGATGGGATATATGGATGGGAATATTGGAATATGGGATTTCCTCCCTACAATTTAAGCAAGGTGCCATCACCTAATGCAATACAGTATAAAAAAAGAGAATAAAATGTAATACAGACACCACAAAACCTAGTCTAAAGGGCAGAAGTATGTCACTACTCCAAGCCATCAATATCAACAAAAGTGGAACTCTGATGATGTCATATCTCAATCATCTTGATGGAAACCAGACATAGCACACTGCAGCCACACCTGGGACCATCCCTCACTAATGTATAGGGTTAATCGCACTTTGGTATCTGGGCTATCTCTCTGTAAGCTCTACGTTGGAAGCTGACCCCTACATTATCTGTCTACGTATCTATATAAATCTATCTATCTATCTATCTATCTATCTATCTATCTATCTATCTATCTATCTATCTATCTATTGTTCTATCTTTCTATCACTCAGTTTTTTTATGATTAACACCCATATGCACTTTTTCACTCATTGGTTTACTTGCAGCTACATTTACTACAATTTATGGTTTTACCCTGGAAAAAAATATTGGATAGTCATCTTTCTGAAAGCATTAACCCCCTTCCCACCTGCAATCTGCACATTAATGTTTTCCAACATGATACTCATGCTGGACATATGTAAAAAAAAATCCTCACTTTGAGAGCTACCGAGCAATGCTTTATGTGACTGGTGCTCTACATTCCAGCTGATAATTGGGAATTCAAGTGGTTCCAGATCCGAGTCGGACATTAAATGTTATTGAGATGATGCTCAGTCAGTCCTAATTCTTTTTATTAGGACATACAGAGTTTGTTACCAAAGCTGAGAGGGAAGCTTGCAAAGGCCTGCTGAATAAAGACTTTTTTTAGATATGTTGTGTGACTAGGAACACATAACAAACATTGGGATGCACCGTTATCGGTTTTTCGGTATCGAGTACTGATATTTTTTTCCAAATACTGATACCGCATGTCCCATTAAGGAAGCCAGGCAGCATGTAGTGACTCGCCGCCCAGCTTCCTGATTAGGTGGGCAGCATGTAATGACCAGATGACAAGGAAGCATTGAGTCGGCTTTCTGGCCAATCAGAAAGCCGAGCGGTGAGTCATTACACATCGCCCGGCTTCCAAATTAGCCAGGAAGCCAACTCCATGTTTTCTCATCACAAGGTGATGCTGGCTTTCTGGCCAATCAGGAAGTCGGGGGTGGGTAAGGACTCACCGCCTGGCTTCCTGATTGGCCAGCTCCCCGACCAATCAGGAAGCCGGCGGTGGGTAATGACTCGCTGACTGGCTTCCTGATTGGCCAGCTTCTCAACCAATCAGGAAGCTGGGCAGTGAGTCATTACATGCCGCCCGGCTTCTTGTTTGGCCAGAAATCCGTCTCCATGCTCCTTGGTGACGAGGGAGCATGGGACCGGCTTCCCGGCCAATCAGGAAGCCGGGCAGCGTGTAATGTTTAATGACTCGCTGCCTGTCTTTCTGATACTGGAAGTTCCGGTATCGAGATAGGCATCGGATGCACCGATACCGATACTATTATCAGTATCGGTGCATCCCTAACAAACATATAGTGCAGTTTTTCGAAATTTTGACTGCAAAAGTGGAAATACATTTAAAAAATAATAGTGGAAATTAAAATAAATAGGCAACATAAAACAAGTGAACATTTAACCACTTGAATCCCAGTGCTGTATTAAAATGGCTCTGGAGGGTCCAGGCATGGCATCGGACTAGAACCACTGGCTGTCAGTGAAAGTTGGTATCCAACACTAAGCCCAGGAGCTGACATATTCAGCTCCCGGGCTTTGGATTTTTCTACAAGTTTTTCTAAAAGTCTCTATAGGAGTGTGTTTGTTGCTTACCTATTGTGTTTACATTGGGAGCGTAGTAACATCATGAGTTAAGTCAAAGCACTTCCCATTTGTAAATATTTAATTTGGAAAAAGTACACTACATGCATTTTTTCTAATCTTTTAATTTTTCTTCCATACAAACCTAGGAAATAAAAATATATGTAAAAAATTGGCTACCAAATTAAAGCCCTGTCTCTCCTCCCCCCAAAATGCTATATAATACATTAGCATAGGCTAAAAATGCTACAAGTTTTAAGGATTGGAACAGAAACATCTCTGAAATGACATAAACCCTCTGGAACTCAAGCAAATTAAGGTGTGTATTTATTTATTGTTATTTACTGATGACATTTTTCAAAATTATGCTTTTTTATTTAAGTTACAAAAACGAAAGCATTTGATGAACAAAAACATAAACATGTGTGAAGTATACATTTTTAAAAAGAATAACTATAGGTAAAACATTTACAAAACAAAAATAAAATAAACATTCTATTTCTACTGTCAGGGTTTCTTTAGCAATGTCCATATAAACAAAAAACCCAACCAGCTACAATGTATCACTAATCAGCACTGAAATTGCTGCTGATAGCAACTCTGACACACACAGACCAGGACCTCAGTTGTCAAATTCACTGCATACCACAGAAGCTACATGCATGGGCATTGGCAAAGCGGAAAAGGGCACACATACTAAGTACATCATAGGCCCTTAACTGGTTATTATCTGAATAAAACTGGTTCACAATACATATTTTTTCATATCTCCTAAAGTTGGATAAAAAAATTGGGGTCCTCATCTGCACAGGTAATACATTTTCAAAATAAAAATGGATTTGACCAGCAAAACATAATATAGTATAAACGAATCAAATTAAACATTCCAGGTAACAGTATCAATTAAAATATTTTCTGGATGTGATCAATACCAAAAAAAAAATATTTTGAAGAGTTTTGAAGGGTTTCAGAGATCCTATATTAAGAGAAGAATTTATAGGGGCTGATTCACTAAAGGGAAATGCAAGGTGATTGGATGATAGAAGTCAGCAGAGCTTCGCCTCATTCTCTGCACTAAGGGGAAATTTCCTTGCAATGCAAACAGCCTACTTGCCTTTAGTGAGTCAATCCCATAGACTCACTTGTAAATTACAGGAAATCATGAGACAGGAGTGTAAGTAGAAGTTTCAAACAGACATTTTCCCTCCAGACAACTTTATTTTCAAATTCTTTTAATCTTCAGCAACACTGCAAAAAGCTGGAGATAAATATCAAATAACTTTGTCTTGTCATCACAGGCGTCTCTACAGGGGGACTTTTAGGTTATTCCTTGCCCCCCGTGTGCCCCCCCCCCCCCCGATTCCCCTTTAAAACGGCCGCTGCCGT